>NW_024734330.1:0-9951 GCF_018991925.1 Homarus americanus | reverse complement strand
CATCATCACTACATATAATATCATCCATCATCACTACATATAACTCCATCCATCATCACTACATATGGCACCATCCAGCATCACTACATATAACACCACCCATCATCACTACATATAACATCATGCATCATCACTACATATAACACCATCCATCAACACTACATATAAAACCAACCTATTATCACTACATATAATATCATCCATCATCACTACATATAACACCATCCAACATCACTACATATAACACCACCCATCATCACTACATATTACATCATCCATCACTACATATAACTCTATCCATCATCACTACATATAACACCATCCAGCATCACTACATATAACACCAACCATCATCACTACATATAACATCATGCATCATCACTACATATAACACCATCCATCATCACTACATATAAAACCATCCTATCATCACTACATATAACATCATCCATCATCACTACATATAACACCATCCATCACTACATATAGAACCATCCTATCATCACTACATATAATATCATCCATCATCACTACATATAACACCATCCAACATCACTACATATAACACCACCCATCATCACTACATATAACATCATCCATCATCACTACATATAACTCTATCCATCATCACTACATATAACACCATCCAGCATCACTACATATAACACCAACCATCATCACTACATATATCATCATGCATCATCACTATATATAACACCATCCATCATCACTACATATATTACCCTCCTATCATCACTACATATAACACCATCCATCATTACTACATATAACGCCATCCTTCATCACTACATATAACACCATTCATCATCACTACATATTATAACACCATCCATCATCTCTACAAACACCAGGCTTGCAAGGATTTCGTTGTAGACTTCGACACCAGCTTTGTGGTGGTTGCAACAAACATCTACCCTGGTGTGGCCCCTAAGCAGATTCGACCATTGTTTGAGGAATGTGGACAGATCGACCTATTTGTGATGCCCGCAAAAGACAACAAAAATGAACACTATGGCTTCGCATACATCCGATACTTTGACGAAGCCTCTTGTGATAAGGCTGTTGGACGATTGGATGGTGACAGCATTGGCCGCAGCCGAAAATCAACTAACAAACTGGAAGTTAACTACTACAGTGCCCATGGTACCTTGAACAACCTTGACCGCCAAGCTGCTGAGTTCATTGTTCTATCCAATGTTGCCGACCAACAACCCGCCTCTATCCTTAAGAAGACCAACGTACGCACTACCGTTGCCAAGTCAGTTACCTTCAATTATGACAATTTGGGCGACATCAGGGAGCGCGAAACTTCCACAGCTACTTACACTCTGTCTGTACCTCCCAACCAATGAATCTAACTCAACTGCTGCCATCGAATAAGAAAATGTCACCAATAGTTGTACCTCTGGGAACCTGGAGGGAGGCACCAACCCTGATGAAGGCTCAGTAATATCTACCATGTTATTTAAACACTTATAACACATATAACATCATCCATCATCACTACATATAACACCATCCATCATCACTACATATAACACCATCTATCATCACTACATATAACATCATCCATCATCACTACAGATCGGTAGAGTAGTTTTCGAGATTCTCGTGCGGACACACAAGCAAACACACACACACACACACAAACAGACATACTTCTTTGTTTTATATCGATAGAAGATAGATCATCACTACATATAACACCACCCATCATCACTACATATAACATCATCCATCATCACTACATATAACACCACCCATCATCACTACATATAACATCATCCATCATCACTACATATAACATCATCCATCATCACTACATATAACACCATCCATCATCACTACATATAACATCATCCATCATCACTACATATAACACCATCCATCATCACTACATATAACATCATCCATCATCACTACATATAACACCATCCATCATCACTACATATAACACCATCCATCATCACTACAGATCGGTATAGTAGTTTCCGAGATTCTCGTGCGGACACACAAACACACACACAAACAAAAATACATACTTCTTTGTTTTATATATATAGATACAAGAAACAAAAATCTTTAATTATTTATTAATTGTAAGTTTTAAGGTTTTCCTGGAACCATTGGCAGGAAATAAGGACACTTGAACCTTGAAAACTTACTGTCGTCATAATTATTTATAATAAACCTGTCGATGTTTATTTCCGGGTTAAAGTAAAAGCAAGGTTTTGTCTGGACTATTATCATATAGACAGTTGCTGGTTGACGATACTGAAGGCCTATACAGGTGTGTGGTGCTTGTGCTTGGTGATGCTTCGTTTATGAGAGATAATCCCAGGAGTGAACTTTGTTCTGAAAGGACAAACAAAAAAAGTCATTAGTTATCGTTGTCTCGGAAGTGTTTATATGTCGGTCACTCTTGTGTTGTCGATGTGTCCACCCCACAGAGTTATTGCGTGAAGTGACACATTAGACTTCAATTAAAGATCCTCTCCTCTCCATATGGAAGCTGTTCACACCTCTTGACAGTATTTGGTCTGACATTTAGTTATAAAGGTCGTTTTTTGTCTAGTTCATCTTCCTATGAAAATTAACAATTCATATCACGTTTTAGAGTTGTATGTTCTTCAAGCCAATTAACACAGTACAGGTAACACCAGAGTCAGGCAGGTACAGTGTTAAGCGTCGTGGTCTACTGCTGTCTTACTGAGTAACGATGATGAAGTAAAGTGGGAAATGACTTTGCCATGAGAGAGGAGAGGAAAGAGAGAAGGAAAGAATAGAAACGGGAAGTAAAGTAGTAGGGAGTAATAGCAGGTGGGCTGTCCACCTAGCTGAGTCGAGGTGATTGGTTGGGGTGGTGGCCATACACAGCACGCTCCTGCTCGCTCAAGGGAGGCTGGGGTGGGGGGAGCTAAGCTAGTTAGGCATTCAGTACTGTATTGTGTGTTAATTTATGTAAGTTAAATGGTGGTGTTATTTTTTCATGTATTGTATAAAGTGAGTCTCTTTTTTATATAATAACTCACCTGAAGTGTCGCCCCAGGAAAAGGTAACAGAGACCTTAATGACACAGGTAGATTGTCACTCCCCTCGCCGCCCAGCGTATCCCACCTGAAGATTAACCATCCCGGCGATACCTTGGGGGGGGGGGCTTAAGTATAATATATACTCTTATATAATAATGTTGATGCTATAATACACTGGCAGTCATAGTACAGTACATGTGTTGCCTTTATTGAGTTGAGTTTTGTATTTTTAGAAAAAGAGAGAGAAATCTGAGCAACATAATATGGAGAGAGAGAGAGAGAGAGTGTATTACATTGCCACACCTGATTCCTTCCTGGTGTATATTTTTACCACCTCTGGTACAACTGTGTCTCTTGCCGATCTATTTTGCACTGTCGCTTCCTGCCTTTCATCTTCCACCTTTCATCTTCTCCTTCATCTTCTTCTCCCCATCGTCTTTCTCCTCCATCTTACCCCTTCATCTTCCCTCCCTTCTTCCTCCCTTCCATCTCCCCCATTCATTTCTTCCCCCTTCATCTTCCTTTCCCCTTTATTTTACCCCTCCATCTTCCCTCCTTTTACCTTCCTCCTTCGGTCTTCTCCTTTCTTTTCCACCAATCTCCTTACCTTCCACTGCTGTCTTAGTCCATTACTGTTTTAAGAAATTTAGTTTTTTCAAGGATTTCGATATTTCATTCACTTACAATTCTTTTTTGTTTTAATTTCATTTTCTCACTCCTGATTCAAGTGATTCAAGAGATGCAGATAATTTGAAATATCCAGCCCTTATAATGTCTTTAGTGCCTCTTAAACTTGGGTAAATATTATTCCATTAAGTTTATAAACAAATACACGACTCAGACACGTTGGTATTATAATCACAAAGCAAAGATATCGAGAAGTTGTGACGCTTCATCTGTACAACCAGTTGAGAATAAACTTTCCTTCTCTAAAAGTTACAAGAAATGAGGGAGAGTTTCTCGCCAGGGGGCGCAGCGCTGTGAGAGAAGAATTAAATAAGCCTGATTAGCTAAGAAGACGACCAGGGGTAAGAAATGGTCCGTCTTGAGGATGTGGTTCAGGAGGTGAGGTGAAGATATAAACCTCGAAGACGTCATAAAACACAGAGATGACACTATTTCTAACCTTCCCAAGTCTCTGGTGGGTGGCAGGTGATCACCAACATGAAATACACCAACATGAAATACACCAACATGAAATACACCAACATGAAATGCGCCAAAATGAAATAGAAGATGCCAAGTGAGGTTGATTATGACTCAGACAGTAACCATAGCAGGACCTAAAAACAGCCAAGACTGTTCTAAAATGAGAACTTAAATTATAATTTCTGCCCAAGAGTGCGAGTGAGTGAACTTTAATTTCCATTATAGTACAGTATAAAACTTTAATGAGTTTATCTTCAACGTGATCTTAAATTTTAGTGGGTGAATTTTTTCATTGGATAATTAAGTCTTTGAGAATAACATTTTAAGGCGGCCATTTAGTGTCATCATGCTGTAAGATGTAGATACGCTCCAAAAAGTATGTTTACGATTTTGTGTTAGACGATATGACACAACAGACAAAGGATTTTGACGACCCTACCGAGACAACAGGAGTCACAGTGTTCATTTTGAAATTCATCGGTCTCCTCCATAAAGGCACTTTTGGAGTGTTTGTTTACAACTCCTAGTGGTTAATGTGATGCAGCAGTGTACAGCTCATAGTCCATAAGGTGTTTCTTAGGCCAGACCCTTGAGAGTACAGTGGGTGGTTACACTACTCACCTGCCTTACACTCTCCCTGATGCTTTTGTTAGATGTTGAAACAGGAACTGTGGATCAACCTGTACAGCTTCTCCTTTTACTTTCACACAAACAATAGATTTAACATGTTGCCTAAGTACTTTGATGAAACAATAAGCACAAATGTGTTATCGTCATGATCCACTTATGTGATTATATTGCCAGTTGATGTGGGCCCGACCTTGTTTTGACACACTGACTGGCCTCGTGTTAATTTATTCTCACTTAACATACTTTTTTCGTACCTGAACTCCTCGACCGAACGCTCTTAAAGTTTGTAGAGAAGTTGAAACGGGTCTTATTGATATTCGTGTAGGCAGATTGATAGAGGTCCCAGCAATAAGAGAGTACAGCCGGGTCCTGCTGGAGACACTGAACACATTTCAGTTATTACATCTGGAAATACACGATCACTCACCAAAGAAAACGAAGACAATTTTACCAACTAATATGGTCGAGGTTCTGTAGATATGGGCCACAGCTCACGTACGGTCGCTATCTGATCTTCTCGACCAGTGTAACAAAAAAGATCTTTACAAACACTATAATATGTAGTCAACGTGCAGTGACTCAGTAATAACTTATTGCTCCTTTGATTCAAGTGTTCGACAACAAGCCGAATATGTTCCCTCTGTTCCTTTCACTATCTTGTGTGTACGATCTTGTGGACTGGGGCGTGATCACGATCAATGGTTGTCCCACTCACTCACTCACTAGGTTTCCTGCCATCTCTTACCCATGAAATTAGATTAAATCTGCCCTGTCGTATCCTCTTTACCTATCCTATCCCCCCTTGTCTCTATTAACCTTAATATATCATCACTCTCTCTCCCCTACTCTCCTTCCCTGCTTCCTCTACCACTATCTCCACCTCCTCTTTCCTTCCCCTTCCACAATTATTATATCCTCATATCTATGTCTGTCATTCTCTTTATCTGTTCCTACTTCTTTCACTATATCTCTCTATCCCCTCAGCCTAAATCACAATGGCTACAAGAACGAGAGCTTGTGTTGGTAAAAGAGGAATTTTTGAACACCATGACAAATGTATATTTTTTGATGACTTAGGGAGAACGTGTGGCGTGATTAGTGTAGAAGAGGAGATTGTCACACCCTTCTACCCAGTTTTGTAAGTCTCTTATGCCCCACCCTGCCAGTCCTCATACCCTACCCTTCTAGTTCCTCATACCCTACCCTGTTAGTCCCTCATACCCTACCCTGTTAGTCCCTCATACCCTACCCGGTTAATCCCTCATACCCTACCATTCCAGTCCCTCATATTCCACCCTACCAGATCCTCATACCTCACCCTTCCAGCCTGTCTTTGTGTCCCAACCAAATTAAGTTCTGTAAAAATCTACCTGATGTCTTTCGCCTTCCCTTACCATCATCTCCCAATTGGTTGTCTTGTAAATAGTAGATCGATGCCCTGGAGTCTCTGGTAGTTTCAATAAGTCTGGAGCCCAACTCATTAAGGAACTTCAGGGTGCTGTCATGCTGGGAGGGAGGGAGAGGGAGCTGCATTAGCTGTCATGCAGGGGAGGGAGGGAGAGCATGCTGTCATGCTGCATAATGCGGGAGAGGGATGCTGGGAGAGAGGGAGAAGGAGCTACATTATGCTGTCATGCTGGGGAGGAGGGAGGAGAGGGGCTACGTGCTGCCATGATGGGGAGAGAGGTAGAGGAGCTGCATTGCTGCTGTCATGCTGGGGGAGGAGGGAGGGAGAGGGAGCTGCATTATGCTGTCATGCTGGGGAGAGAGGGAGAGGGAGCTGCATTATGCTGTCATGCTGGGGAGGGAGGGAGAGGGAACTGCATTATGCTGTCATGCTGGGGAGGGAGGGAGAGCGAGTTGCATAATGTTGTCATGCTGGGGAGGGAGGGAGAGGGAGCTGCATTATGCTGTCATGCTGGGGAGGGAGGGAGAGGGAGCTGCATTATGATGTCATGCTGGGAAGGGAGGGAGAGGAAGCTGCATTATGCTGTCATACTCGGGAAGGAGGGAGAGGGAACTGCATTATGCTGTCAAGCTGGGGATGGAGGGAGAGGGAGCTGCATTATGCTCTCATGCTGGGGAGAGAGGGAGAGGGAGCTGCATTATGCTGTCATGCTGAGGAGGGATGGAGAGGGAGCTGCATTATGCTGTCATGCTGGGGAGGGAGGGAGAGGGAGCTGCATTATGCTGTCATGCTGGGGAGAGAGGAGGGAGGAGCTGCATTATGATGTCATGCTGGGGAGGAAGGGAACCTGCATTATGCTGTCATGTGCTCGGGAAGGAGGAGAGGGCTGCATTATGCTGTCAGAAGCTGGGATGGAGGAGAGGGAGCTGCATTATGCTGTCATGCTGGAGAGGGAGAGGAAGCTGCATTAGCACTGTCATGCTGGGGAGGGATGGAGAGGGGAGCTGCATTATGCTGTCATGCTGGGGAGGGAGGAGAGAGGGAGCTGCATTATGCTGGCCATGCTGGGGAGAGGGAGGAGGAGAGGGAGCTGCATTATGCTGTGTCATGCTTGGAAGGGAGGGAGGAGAGGGGCTGCATTATGCTGTCATGCTGGGGAGAGAGAGGAGAGGGAGCTGCATTATGCTGTCATGCAGGGGGAGGGATGGAGGAGCTGCCTTATGCTGTCATGCTGGGGAGAGAGAGAGGGGCTGCATTATGCTGTCTCATGCTGGGGAGGGATGGAGAGGGGGCTGCATTGTATGCTGTCATGCTGGGGAGGAGGAGGGAGATGCATTATGCTATGTGCACTGGGGAGGGAGGGAGGGAGAGGGCGCTGCATTATGCTGTAATGCTGGGAAGGGAGGGAGAGGGAGCTGCATTATGCTGTCATGCTCGGGAAGGAGGGAGAGGGAACTGCATTATGCTGTCAAGCTGGGGATGGAGGGAGAGGGAGCTGCATTATGCTGTCATGCTAGGGAGAGAGGGAGAGGGAGCTGCATTATGCTGTCATGCTGGGGAGGGATGGAGAGGGAGCTGCATTATGCTGTCATGCTGGGGAGGGAGGGAGAGGGAGCTGCATTATGCTGTCATGCTGGGGGAGGGAGGGAGGGAGAGGGAGCTGCATTATGCTGTCATGCTGGGAAGGTAGGGAGAGGGAGCTGCATTATGCTGTCATGCTGGGGAGGGAGGGAGAGGGAGCTGCATTATGTTGACATGCTGGGGAGGGAGGGAGAGGGAGCTGCATAATGTTGTCATGCTGGGTAGGGAGTGAGAGGGAGCTGCATTATCCTGTTATGCTGGGGAGAGAGGGAGAGGGAGTTGCATTATGTTGTCATGCTGGGGAGGGAGGTAGAGGGAGCTGCATTATGCTGTCATGTCGGGGAGGGAGGGAGAGGAGGTCGCATTATGCTGCATGCTGCATTAATATGATGCAGCATAACTCCAGCAGTCTTACTACAGCTTTGTATGTTTACTGTATGTTTACAGTCGAATGAAAACCTGAGAGACTACTCAATATAAGTCCTTTCATTATCATTGTCACGGACACGGACACAAGAATTCAATGGATCTAAGTAACGAAAATAAGGAATAATTTAAGTTGTTGTCAAAGACTTTCATATGATTATTGTTTATAACTGAAGGTCTTGGAACTATTTTATCACAACAAAGAAATATAATGCAGTAAAACATGGACAGTGACGAAGTACAATAAAGAACAAACACAAACTGTGACATAGAGAACATCCAAGATACAGGAAGACAAACAATAGTAAAATGACAAGGACAGTCATGAGGACACTGATGGTGAAAGTAACAAAAGATACCTGGAGGAGTTGTTATAAATATTGATTTATGTTTTGAACTTTTTGTACTTTTTTGAAGATTTTGTTTTCTCCATAATACAAAAATATCGGTTAATATTCGTTTTTATTCCAATAGGTATTTGGCATTTTTTTACCATTATCACTAGGATTATTTTCAGGTTAGGTCAGGTGAGGTCAGGTAAGGTAGGTTAAAGAATACCAAAATACAAAAAAAATATATATATCTACCAATTGGGGAAATTGGGATGAAAATTTTTTTTTACCCAATTTTCTCCAAGAGGTGTAAGATGATCTTGCAGCTTCATACAAATTCACTAAACAACAATAATAATCCAAGAGTTAGTAAGGCATCACCTGGTCATGTTAAGCCCACCTGGTGAAGATAAACATGTTGGTAATGTTTGTATCGTGACTGAACCACCTCACACAGCAGCCCTGAGGCTTTAGGCCACTGACTTAAGTGCTTACATTATACAAAATAACGCTCTGTAATGGCCGATGATGCTGTTTTGGTTGTCTAATTGTAGTTTCAAACACGGTAATTACAGCAGGTATCTTTTTATTATCCTGCCATTAAAATAATTAAGTGAATTTATAGACTTACGTAACATCATGAAAGTATAAACCGATGAATTAAAATTAAATAATTATCTTATAAAACAACTAATCTATTTAATTTTCCTTTGAGAGTTAAAGGGATAAAATACACACTAACTGGAGTCTAACTAACCTGGTGTGACTCCTCTCCGCCCCACCCAACACATAATCATCCACTCCAGGTAACCTTCCACCGCCTAATGGAGCCAAACCTAATAGAATCACACCGAACTTATCCAAATAAACTTTTCAGTAGGTAACCTTGACTCTACCACACCTTGGCTTTAGACGCTAGTATAAGTCTGGCTGGAGGGACCGTAGTCATTATAAGGGAAGCTTTTTAATAATAGCCATTACCTGCCTCCCGTTAACACTAATGAAATGTTCCTAAAATTAAACAAACTACAATTAAATCCAAATCCTTTTGAATATTTACATAATTTACTGGAGTGTTTCATTATGTTAGTGTGGGGGGCGTTTGTTGTGGCCGGGACTCCTCTTCAGATAATATAAATACAGATAATGTTGTTTTAATAAGTAATCTCTTAATGAAAATGTAGAGAAAATTGGTCAACAAATATTAACAGTTATCCTGATTTCTTAAAGAACAATAGAGGAATAAGAAGAGGAGGAGGAGGGAAAGAAAAGAAAGCATAAAGAAAACAATATAACAAAGATGAACAACAGAGAAAAAATGAAGAGTAAGATGAAAGAAACTTGGACTGATCAAAAAGACGTATAACAATCT
>NW_024734329.1:145000-158659 GCF_018991925.1 Homarus americanus | reverse complement strand
GGTAGTTACGTATTGCTGTAATATTCTTGAGTTTAATGACAATCAATATTTACCCTTGTGCTAAGTCCAGGCAACAGCGCCAAACCAATGAGTCCTCCTTTTCGTGTGTGTGGGCTAGAGACATGGCAAATTCTTCAAGAACATGAATGAGTCGACTGATCTGCTCTGGTTATCGACAGCAGAAAAGTCCTTCACCATCCTGAAATAGCAGGAGTTACATAGACTACAAGGATGAAATAATAACTGGTTGTACATAAAATCAAGAGAACATCTTGAAAAATTTTGTGCTAGAAAGTATACACAATGGACTTAAAGATTTTACAATTCTATCGAGAAAGATTTAAGTCAGTGTTCATTTTGAAATTCATCAGACCTCTCCCTAAAGATAATTATTTTTAATTATGTGCAAAGTCGATCAAAACTATCTCATGTACAAGTTAGAAAATATGACACAACAAACGAAGTATTCTGACACCCTATCGAGACAACAGGAGTCACAGTGTTCATTCTGGAATTCTCAGACCTCTCCCTAAAGATAGTTTTTTTTTATCGACTGTACAATAAATGTATTCCCAGGTGAAGAGAAATCTCAGTTATTATGATGGGTAACTGTCTTGAGAGTCTATTTGTCTTTCACTACTGTACTGTGTGTTGATCTGTTACTTCAGGAAACATGGTAGTATCACCTTTTATACCAATTAAAAACACTACAGTACAGTATTGTTGAAACTGGCGCCACTTACCATTTGGAATTTTTAACAGGATCTGTGCCAACATATTCTTTCAATTGAGAAAATAAAATTCAACGAGGAAGAGCAAGGAAAAAGTTAAATGAAGTTATGAAAATGATTCTTCAATTTCAATAAGACAACGCTTCACATACATTACTCCATTTCATAAACACAGAAAGCCAGCAGCAACGTTTGAACATTCTTGTGTAAAAACATTATAAATTATCTCTTACATTAATAATATACTGTACCAACAAATCACATCGGTTTAAAGGCAATTTTCACATTATATTTGGTGGTTTTGTCCAGGTCAGTGTTTCATACCCAAAAGAGTCTCTATTGTCCCAAGAGACACTTATCACTGTCTCCCACCCCAGGATGGAAGTGCATTATTTTAGGTTAGGTTAGGTTAGGTAGGTTGGTCAAGGCATGGTCTAAACAGGTCAGGGTATCATTTTATTAATACTCTAGATCATATGAAAAACTCACTGGTAGCATTCAGTTGCATAGAGTTAGGATTGTTCACTGACGAGCAATAACAGTGATAATTTAACGGATCATGTTCAAGAGAGGGTCTTGATGGCTCGGGTTCTTAACTCTGAGACTGCTTGTATCCTGAATACAGTACTGTACTTAAGTTTGGGTTATTATGGAGGACTTCACAGCCGCTTCCCATCTCAGTAACAATAGGTTCACTCACGGCAGGTGTTAAGTTATGCTAGGTAGGTTATGTTATGTTATGTTATAGGAAGTTATGTTATGTTAAGGTTAGGTTTGTTTAAAGTTAGCTTAGGTTGGTTTAGATAGGTTAGGTTAACTTAACTTTGAACTTTTAAATAAACACTTTTTAACACATTTGCCATGACTACAACAGTGTCCACTACAAAACACAGTGAAATTGCAGCTTTTAAAAAAAATTCTATGAAAATCAGCAGCTGTGAAGTCATAAATAGTTACCTATGTTTGACATTGTCTATGGTTCATTTGTGCTACAGCTTAGTGACTTTTTTTAAATTGCAGAAGCTTTCCAGGCCAAGACCTACATCACGCCACATCAACATCAATATTTGATAGCCATTTTCCACACTTTGGGTTTGCTGCGACATTCGATGGCAACAGTTGGGTAAAGCCACAGTACCAGCTCACCAGTCCCAAATATTCAGCAGAGACCAGGGGTTGGGTAAAGCTGTGGTGACTAGTTCCACCAGGCATGATGAAGCAAAGTTTTATGGCTGGATGCCCTCTCCTAACACCAACCCACAGGATGGCAACAGCTGACAAGGCACTGTAGCAACTCCTTGAGGTAAATTCTTCATTGTTCCAACACCAGATTTTCATTCAAATCATATTAAACTAAATCCTGCTGAAAATAAACCCTTATTAAGATGGCTATAGTCAATAGGCAATCCACAAAAACATCAACAAACAATAATCATTTCTCTTTGACAATAACATCTTAAAAACATAGAGTGTTCCAACAAAACGTGAGCCACCATCACCACTCATAATGATATCGTTCACTAGTCTTCCTCCCTCTCATTATCTACATGTTGGGGTTCATCCAGAAATAGCGAACCCAACATTAAACATTCTAAACTAAAAAAACAAAATTACCTTATTTAGCACCAATGTCAAGAGTGTATTAAGACGCATGTTAATTTAAGCCTTACATTTTTATATCTCGAGGGCGGCCGCCTTCCTCTTGTTACAGCTTGTCACCAGAGCCCGGACACGCCGAGCTGGAGTGGCGAGTAATCTCTATCACTCATGGCGATCCTCTCAAGGTTTATGTACACACTATCAAATTAGACACATCCACGACTCCTCTCTCACAGTAACTCACGAACAAGGACGAGGAAAATAGGTAATTACTGTACATTGTCTTGAGCAACGCCTCCCCTTCCTGGGTCAGCTGATGACTGTTTACTCCCGTGTCTGAAGGTGTTGCTCAGGTGTGCCCGCTGGGGCCCAACACACCGAACACCAGTACAGATAACAGCTAACATCATTATAAAAGGAAAAATCATTATAATATCAATACCATCGCCTTTTCATTCTAACTTTTTTACTCCTCAATATAATTTCTGTTCAGTTATCAATCCCTTACTGAATATGTGGAATGGAGACATAAATCATTAGGTGATGTACTGATTGATTATGGATGCTAATTATATTTCCATAGATTTTAGCGAGTGAAAATTAAACCCAGCTAAGGGAAGTAGTTGTAGCAGAGTAGGAGTTAGTTGCTCTACATACCGAGATGAAAATTTTACAATAGGGAGCTGATTTACGGGCGGCGAGTGCGTTTGCGTGCCACCCACCAGAGCAGACGACACTGAATGGAAGATGCTCGGGGATAGGGACGACTGAGGTGACCATTTTCTCACTTTTTACTCACTTCCAAATACTAGTGAAAAGAAAAACTCAAAATGTGTTCTTACTATTGCTGGTGATTCGAAAAGGTGTGCGTGTTCTTAACTCGGTGAAGCCGTTTAAAATGAAGAGATAGATGGTAAGATGATGTGTGACAGATGAAGAAGGCCAAATCCGTCTAAAAGGCTCGGCATTCCAGAGAAGTTGAGCTCAAGAATTTACATACCAGCGAGTGTTTAACGTTGTGATGAAGGAGTAATGTGATGACGGTGTTGGTGATGCTAGTGGTGTTGAGGCCATGGTGTTAAAGGTAATAGTAGTGGTGTGTGTGCAGGAGGTTGATACTTGTCCACATGGGGCCGCCACTTCACCCTCGTTCACCTCGCTTGCAACATGATGCTCTACAACGTAAGTATATTAATCTTTCATCAAACTCTTACTTGATCCTCTCACGGACTTTATATATCCTTACTTCATTCCTTCTCAAATATATAAACCACCATGAATATAAAAATGAACACAAGGGGGTACAGTTTTCACCTACTGTGGTTTGTTTAGTGAATTACATGAAATTAGAATCTGTTTACGGTGCTTATGGTCTTATAATGGTGTTTTAACTACAACTATATGACAAAGGAATTATTAACTGTTATTCAACTAAACATCAATATAATATAGAGATTATATTAGTTGAAATATACGTTTAATATACTAGGTAGGGAGGGTATAATTTTATGAAATGATATGTAACTTGTTAAATGCGTAATTAGTTTCTTTTTTATATTACTTGATTCAGTATCCATTTTATACATGAACATATGGTACTGTAAGCATTTCCACTTTGGTATATGATACTGAAACAAGGTGATTAGGCAGATAGTTCAACCATGCTACAAAAACAATGCATTGCAGAATTTCGTTGCATACCGTTTTTACCTGTAATTATTGTTTTAATGTTGATATGTAAATTACAAACAAACGTACACAAGATAAACGTACACAAGACTTACACAAATGTATTAAGATACGCACGTACACACACACACAAAAATGTTTACAAGACACGCACACAGATGCACGAGAAACACGCACATATACACGCACTGTTGTATAGACACGCACACACACACACACACACACACACACACACACACACACACACACACGTAATCATTTAATTAAGAAAACTCAGCTGGGACGTTTTTTGCAAGTATATACTACCCTTTTTGTTTGTCTTACTCCAACTTAATAGTAATTAGTTCATATATGGTAAATATAGTTGTTTTATCATGACTGCGTCGTAACCAAACATGTATTGGGATAGATTAGTTATGGTGTTATTTATTTGTAGTTTGTATTATGATTATTAACAAGAGTGTATGTCTATGTATATACGTAATATCTCCTTACCTCACACACACACACACACACACACACACACATACACACACACTCTCTGCTATATAAACTGAAAGACCTGAGAGAAAAAGAATTACTGCTATTAACTCACCAAGTTACAACACGTTACAGAATTACATAGGTCAGCCCTTTGAAAGTACAGTCGTCTGGAAAAGGTCTGAATGTGTCTTATGTATTAGTTCTATGAGATTAGAAAGTTAAAAGAAAGTAAAATGAAAAGAATTCCATTTTTTTTTTCGAAGCTGGATTCATGTGGATTTACCTTAAAGAATTTAACTATGATTATACCGTGTGACCTTTAGTTGAACCCAAATTAATTATTAGTTATAGTTTTACCTTGATGTTGAACCAAAGCGAGTTTATTATTATTATTATTATTATTATTATTATTATTATTATTATTATTATTGTTATTATTATTATTATTATTATTATTATTATTATTATTATTATTATTATTATTATCTGTTGACAATTCACATCTAAAAATACTTATAATAATATTTTCCAAAGTATTTCATCTTATTCTCAGTAATTTATCTTCATGTAAATTTGAATCAACATCAGTCACGTGGGGTCAGGTTAGACACAATCATTCATCCTTATTATAATTACAGATTATTCATCACACATCCCAAAGCCTATATTGTACATTATACATTATGAAGACGTTATAGTTATCTCAATATGGATTCTAGCAACATTTTTTTTCATATTTCTGTCCACTTCATTATACATTTCAAGTTTTACATTATTAGTGCATAAGTGATATTAAGTTCCAATAACACGGATTCCTTTTTGTTTTATACGATAATTTAGGTTCTTAAAAGGGTTCTGGGTGAGGTACAGTATTAATTATATATCAAAGGGTTTTATTGTTATCAAATACTGTATATCAAGGGATTATAATAAACTAAATGTCCTTATATAACACAAAAGTTCTGGTTATATAATAATACACATTCAATTATTACGCTATAAACCTAATACATGTATAATGGGGCCCTAATTATATAAGTGTTCTAGTTTATATTCAAAGGTTCTTTTTAAATATAGGGTTCTAGGTATATGAATTTAGCTACTATATATGTGCTGTTCAAGCTATATAATATATTTAAGGGTGATAGCTACTGCATAAGGGTTCTAACTATAGCTATGAAGGTTCTAGTTATGTATCGGTAAAATATGGGTTCTAGGTGTATAATGTAAGGGTTCTAGCTATAATATAAGGGTTTTAACTATAATATAAGGGTCCTAGCTATAATATAAGGGTTTTAACTAATATAAGGGTTTTAACTATAATATAAGGTTCTAACTATAATATAAGGGTTGAACTATAATATAAGGGTTCTAGCTATAATATAAGGGTTTTTTAACTAATATAAGGGTTTTAACTATAATATATATGGATCTAACTATAATATAAGGGTTCTAACTATACTATAAGGGTTCTAACTAATATAAGGTTCTAGCTGTATATAAGGGTCCTAGCTATAATATATGGTTCTAACTATAATATGAGGTTCTAACTATAATATAAGGGTTCTAACTATAATATAAGGGTCCAAGATATAATATAAGGGTTTTAATATAATATAATGGTTCTAGCTATAATATAAGGGTTTTAAATATAATATAATGGTTCTAGCTATAATATAAGGGTTTTAACTATAATATAAGGGTCCAAGCTATAATATATGGGTTTTAACTAATATAAGGGTTTTAACTATAATATAAGGTTCTAACTATAATATAAGGGTTTTAACTATAATATAAGGGTTCTAACTATAATATATGGTTTTAACTATAATATAAGGGTCCTAGCTATAATATGAGGGTTCTAACTATAATATAAGGGTTCTAACTAAATATAAGGGTTTTAGCTATAATATAAGGGGTCCTACAGTAGCTATAATATAAGGGTTTTAACTATAAATAAGGGTCCTAGCTATATTATAAGTGTCCTAGCTATAATAGGGTTTTAACTAATATAGGGTTCTAACTATGATATATAGGGTTCTAACTATAATATAAGGGTCTAGGTATATAGTGTAGACCTGCTGGTTCTAAAGTGAAGTAAGTGAGTACGAATGATGTTTATCCACCGAATGTACTGAGTTGAATTAGTTTGTTGGGTTAAATCTCACTTAATTAGCCTATGTAATTAGTTTGGTATATTATAGGCCTATAAACTGTACAATCTATACTATTTCTATATTTGTATATATCATGGATAATTGGGACAAGATTCCTGACACAAACCAAATCTGGCATCATTTAAGTTCAGGATTAAAGATTCCAAACCAAATTTTTTTCATATTTTTTCTTCTTTATATTACCCAATATTTATTTATATGTTTTATTTATATAAATTATACTGAAAATATCCAATGAAAAAAAAAAAGTTAGTATCCGGTGTAAAAAGTAATAAAAATTATATCCTGTGAAATGCGTTGTAGTGGACTTCTCTAGACAACATTATACCACGAACTCCTACAGCGTATTATAGTAGCCTAGTTGATGGAATATTTCGTAGTAGTTTGTCGTGAAAATTTGAGGAAACCTAGTGCGGAAAAGTTTTAATCAATAGACTACAGTATAACAGGTAGTTGATCTGAGGAAGAAATTATAGAGGCACGTATCCCTATTGAAAGTATTTAACACAAGTTGTAGTTATATCCAGATTTATCGTAATTGTATTCTTTTCTATTTTTTTTGTCTCCTTATTCCATCTTTCTATTTATCTCCTCTTTATCTATCTCTCCTTTAAACATTATGGTAGTATATGGGCTAAACATTATCGACGTTCTTGTGTTTCCGACTGATATTGGGGAGGGGTTTTCGCGCGTGACGTCACCGGTTTAATGCAGTGATTTTTCTTGTTTTTCGATAAATAAATGAAATATGAGATCAATTTTTAGTATAAGAGTTATTTTGCTTTTTTTTTTAGGGGTGATTAGTTCACATTATCATCTCTAACCTGTAATTCAGTTGTTAGTAATCGTGTACGTATGCAACTTTGTTCTAATGGAAAGAATGAACATGATTGGCTGATTCGCTAACCAATGAGACGAAATATATTAATAAAAAAATGATTTGAAAGAAAAACGAACCAATTTTAACCGCCATTCATCCCTCATTGGTTCGATAATCAGCCAATCAGATTCCACCCATCGTCTTATGCGAGTGCATATATACCTGTTGTCCTCGTGGATCTGGCAGTGAACAGGAACCATCTTAGGCGGAGGTCAGACGCCGTGGAATAAAAAAAATCCACTTTATGTGTTTTGTGGATTTTATGTACGCCATATTGATACTTATGTAATAAAAGTGAATTAATGGTATACTGTGAACGCTGCTGGGGCAGGTTAGATCTATGATATTATTGGCTGTTTGGAGCAGGGTGGAAGGGCAGGATGTTACAATATACATTAAAATCACAAACCAAATGAGGAAAACAATATTTATAGAATTTAACGAAAGGATTTAATACATTTGTAGATTATTTTATTGTCAATTTAATATTTGTATTTTTTTTATTTGTATATTATTTATTTAGATGTTAAAATTATGTGATATTTTTTTAATTTAGAGAAACTGTATTTAATATTTCCAAAATTGTTTACTGTTTTTGTAGATGTATTTATTATAGGTTTGTTAATACATATGTACAGTATATTTTATGTATATTTATGTATTAAATTTTTATTGTGAAATATATTAAGTTTATGTTAACTTATATTTATTTATATTACTAATTTTATTTATGGTAATAGTGCTCAAGGTGTGGTAGTCAAGGTGTGGTAGTTAAGGTGTGTGGTAGAGGAGGTGTGGTAGTCAAGGTGTGGTGTAGTATCCAAGATGTGGGAGTTAATGTGTGGTAGTCAAGGTGTGGTAGCTATGGTGTGGTAGCCAAGGTGTAGTAGTGGGTGTGTAGTCAAGGTGTGGTAGTCAAGGTGTGGTAGCCATTGTGTGGTAGCTTAGGTGTGGTAGTCAAGGTGTGGTGTAGCCAAGGTGGTAGCCAGGTGTAGTAGCGAAGGTGTGGTAGTCAAGGTGTGGTAATGTGTGGTAGCCAGGTGTGGTAGCCAAGGTGTGGTAGTTAATTTGTGGTGCCAGGGTGTGGTAGCCAAGGTGTGGTAGCCAGGTGTGGAGCCAAGGTGTAGTAGCGAAGGTGGTAGTCAAGGTGTGGTAGCCAAGGTGTGGTAGTTAATTTGTGGTAGCCAGGTGTGGTAGCTGATGTGTGGTAACCAGTGTGTGGTAGTTAATGTGTGGTAGCGAAGGTGTGGTAGTCAAGGTGTGGTAGCCAAGGTGGTAGTTAATTTGTGGTAGCCAGGTTGTTATTGTTAATGTTGTTATTGTTGTATTGTTATTGTTGTATTGTTATTGTGTTTAGTTGAATTGTTATGTTGTTATTGTTATTGTCTTGTTATTGTTGTTATTATTGAATTGTTAGTTATTAGTTGTAATGTTATTGTTGTTTTTGTTATTAGTTGTATTGTTATTATTGTTGTTATTAATTAGTTTTATTGTTATTGTTGTTATTGGATGTTGGATTGTTGTCAATTGCATTGTTATTGTAGCTATTGTTGTTAGTTGTATTGTTATTGTTGTTATTGTTATTATTGTATTGTTATTGTTGTTATTGTTATTAGTTGTATTGTTATTGTTATATTGTTATTGTTATTGTTGTATTGTTATTGTTATTGTTGTATTGTTATTAGTTGTATTGTTATTGTTGTTATTGTTATTAGTTGTATTGTTATTGTTGTTATTGTTGTTATTGTTATTAGTTGTATTGTTATTGTTATATTGTTATTGTTATTGTTGTATTGTTATTGTTATTGTTGTATTGTTATTAGTTGTATTGTTATTGTTGTTATTGTTGTTATTGTTATTAGTTGTATTGTTCTTGTTATTAGTTGTATTGTTGTTATTGTTGTTATTGATATTAGTTGTATTGTTATTGTTGTTATTGTTATTAGTTGTATTGTTATTGTTGTATTGTTATTGTTATTGTTGTTCTTGTTATTAGTTGTATTGTTATTGTTGTTATTGTTATTAGTTGTATTGTTATTGTTGTTATTGTTGTTATTGTTATTAGTTGTATTGTTATTGTTGTATTGTTATTGTTATTAGTTGTATTGTTATTAGTTGTATTGTTATTAGTTGTATTGTTATTGTTGTTATTGTTATTACTTGTATTGTTATTGTTAGTTGTTGTTATTGTTATTAGTTGTATTGTTATTGTTATTGTTGTATTGTTATTGTTATTGTTGTATTGTTATTGTTAGTGTTGTTATTAGTTGTATTGTTATTAGTTGTATTGTTATTGTTGTTATTGTTATTACTTGTATTGTTATTGTTAGTTGTTGTTATTGTTATTAGTTGTATTGTTATTGTTATTGTTGTATTGTTATTGTTATTGTTGTATTGTTATTAGTTGTATTGTTATTGTTGTTATTGTTATTACTTGTATTGTTATTGTTAGTTGTTGTTATTGTTATTAGTTGTATTGTTATTGTTATTGTTGTATTGTTATTGTTATTGTTGTATTGTTATTGTTAGTGTTGTTATTGTTGTTATTGTTATTAGTTGTATTGTTATTGTTGTATTGTTATTAGTTGTATTGTTATTAGTTGTATTGTTATTAGTTGTATTGTTATTAGTTGTACTGTTATTAGTTGTATTGTTATTGTTGTTATTGTTATTACTTGTATTGTTATTGTTATTAGTTGTATTGTTATTGTTGTTATTGTTATTGTTGTTATTGTTATTAGTTGTATTGTTATTGTTATTAGTTGTATTGTTATTGTTGTATTGTTATTGATATTGTTGTGTTGTTATTGTTATTGTTGTATTGTTATTGTTATTGTTGTATTGTTATTAGTTGTATTGTTATTGTTATTAGTTGTATTGTTATTGTTGTATTGTTATTGTTGTGTTGTTATTGTTATTGTTGTATTGTTATTGTTATTGTTGTATTGTTATTAGTTGCATTGTTATTGTTATTAGTTGTATTGTTATTGTTGTATTGTTATTGTTATTGTTGTATTGTTATTGTTATTGTTGTATTGTTATTGTTATTGTTGTATTGTTATTAGTTGTATTGTTATTGTTATTAGTTGTATTGTTATTGTTGTATTGTTATTAGTTGTATTGTTATTAGTTGTATTGTTATTAGTTGTATTGTTATTAGTTGTATTGTTATTAGTTGTATTGTTATTGTTGTTATTGTTATTACTTGCATTGTTATTGTTATTAGTTGTATTGTTATTGTTGTTATTGTTATTGTTGTTATTGTTATTAGTTGTATTGTTATTGTTATTAGTTGTATTGTTATTGTTGTATTGTTATTGTTATTGTTGTGTTGTTATTGTTATTGTTGTATTGTTATTGTTATTGTTGTATTGTTATTAGTTGTATTGTTATTGTTATTAGTTGTATTGTTATTGTTGTATTGTTATTGTTGTGCTGTTATTGTTATTGTTGTATTGTTATTGTTATTGTTGTATTGTTATTAGTTGTATTGTTATTGTTATTAGTTGTATTGTTGTATTGTTATTGTTAGTGTTGTATTGTTATTGTTATTGTTGTATTGTTATTAGTTGTATTGTTATTGTTATTAGTTGTATTGTTATTGTTGTGTTGTTATTGATATTGTTGTATTGTTATTAGTTGTATTGTTATTGTTGTTATTGTTGTTGTTATTGTTGTTACTGTTATTGTTGTTATTGTTATTGTTGTATTGTTATTAGTTGTATTGTTATTGTTATTAGTTGTATTGTTATTGTTGTATTGTTATTGTTATTGTTGTGTTGTTATTGATATTGTTGTATTGTTATTAGTTGTATTGTCATTGTTGTTTTTGTTGTTGTTATTGTTGTACCTGTTATTGTTGTTATTGTTATTGTTGTATTGTTATTGTTGTTATTGTTATTGATATTTTTATTTATTTATTGTTTTTGTTGTATTATTTATTTGTTGTTATTATTGATATTTTTTATTATTTATTGTTTTTGTTGTATTATTTATTATTTGTATTTATTGTATTGATATTTTTGTATTGTTATTGTTATTGTTATTGTTGTATTGTTATTGTTGTTATTGTTATTAGTTGTATTGTTATTGTTATTAGTTGTATTGTTATTGTTGTTATTGTTATTGTTATTGTTATTAGTTGTATTGTTATTGTTATTAGTTGTATTGTTATTGTTGTTATTGTTATTAGTTGTATTGTTATTAGTTGTATTGTCATTGTTGTTATTGTTGTTATTGTTGTTACTGTTATTGTTGTTATTGTTATTGTTGTATTGTTATTGTTGTTATTGTTATTGATATTTTTTATTGTTATTCTTTTTGTTGTATTGTTATTGTTGTTATTGTTATTGATATTTTTTATTGTTATTGTTTTTGTTGTATTGTTATTGTTGTGTTGTTATTGATATTTTTGTATTGTTATTGTTGTTATTGTTATTAGTTGTATTGTTATTGTTATTGTTATTAGTTGTATTGTTATTGTTGTTATTGTTATTAGTTGTATTGTTATTGTTGTTATTGTTGTTATTGTTATTAGTTGTATTGTTATTGTTGTTATTGTTGTTATTGTTATTGTTGTATTGTTATTAGTTGTATTGTCATTGTTGTTATTGTTGTTGTTATTGTTGTTAGTTGTATTGTTATTGTTGTTATTGTTATTAGTTGTATTGTTATTGTTGTTATTGTTGTTATTGTTATTAGTTGTATTGTTATTGTTGTTATTGTTATTGTTGTATTGTTATTAGTTGTATTGTTATTGTTATTAGTTGTATTGTTATTGTTGTATTGTTATTGTTATTGTTGTGTTGTTATTGTTATTGTTGTATTGTTATTGTTATTGTTGTATTGTTATTAGTTGTATTGTTATTGTTATTAGTTGTATTGTTATTGTTGTGTTGTTTGTTGTTGTTATTGTGTGTTGTGTGTGTGTGTGTGTGTGTGTGTGTGTGTGTGTGTTGTGTGTGTGTTGTGTTGTGTGTGTGTGTGTGTGTGTGTGTGTGTGTGTTATTGTTGTTTTGTTGTTGTTGATTTATTGTGTGTTGTTGTGTTTTGTTGTTATTGTGTGTTGTTGTGGTGGTGTGTGGTTGTTGTGTGTGTGTGTGTGTGTGTGTGTGTGTGTGTGTTTGTGTGTGTGTGTTGTTATTGTGTTGTGTTGTTGTTGTTGTTGTTGTTATTTTTTGTGTTGTTGTTTGTTATTGTTATTAGTTGTATTGTTATTGTTGTTATTAGTTGTGTGTTGTGTGTGGTTGTGTGTTATTGTTGTTGTTATTAGTTGTGTGTTGTTGTTGTGTTGTTATTGTTGTTATTGTTGTTGTTGTATTTGTTATTGTTATTGTTGTTGTGTGTTTGTGTGTGTGTTGTGTGTGTGTGTTTTTGTTGTGTTTGTTTGTGTTATTGTGTGTTATTGTTGTTGTTGTTGTATTGTTATTGTGTATTTTGTGTTGTGTTGTTATTGTTATTGTTGTGTGTTATTGTTGTTATTGTTATTGTGTTTGTTGTGTTGTGTTATTGTGTTGTTGTTGTTGTTGATTGTTGTTATTATTAATTTATTGGTTGTTGTTATTTTATTATTGTTGTGTGTTGTTATTGTTGTTGTTGTTGTTGTTGTGTGTTGTTGTTGTGGTTGTGTGTGTTGTTGGTGTTATTTTGTTGTTGTGTTTGTGTGTGTGTGTTGTTATTGTTATTTTGTGTGTGTGTGTTGTTATTGATTTGTGTGTGTGTGTTGTTGTTGTTGTTTGTTATTTTGTTGTGTTGTGTTATTTGTTGTATTGTGTGTTATTTGTTGTGTTTGTTGTGTTGTTGTTTGTTTGTTATTTTGTTGTGTTATTTATTGTTGTTGTGTGTGTTATTGATTGTGTGTGTGTGTGTTGTGTGTGTGTTGTTGTGTGTGGTTGTGTGTTTATTTGTTGTTGTTGTGTGTTGTTATTGTTGTGTGTGTGTTGTGTTGTTGTTTTTTTTGTTGTTATTATTTATTGTTGTGTTGTTGTTTGTTGTTGTTGTTGTGTTATTGTTGTGTGTGTGTTGTTGTTGTTGTGGTTGTGTGTGTTGTTGTTGTTGTTGTGTGTGTGTTGTTATTGTTGTTGTTGTTATTGTTGTATTG
>NW_024734329.1:137500-140000 GCF_018991925.1 Homarus americanus | reverse complement strand
TTGTTGTGTGTTGTTGTTTATTTATTTATTTGTTGTTGTGTTGTTATTTGTTGTTGTTGTTGTTGTTGTTGTGTTGTTGTTTTATTTGTTGTTGTTGTTGTTTATTGTTATTTATTGTTATTGTTGTTATTATTGTGTGTGTTGTGTGTGTTATATTGTGTTTGTTATTGTGTGTTATTTATTGTTGTTGTGTTGTTATTGTGTTATTTGTTATTTGTTATTGTTGTTGTTTATTGTTGTTATTGTTATTGTGTGTTGTTGTGTGTTATTGTTGTTGTTGTTGTGTTGTTGTTTGTTGTTGTTGTTGTTGTTGTTGTGTTGTTGTGTTGTGTTTTTTTATTTGTTATTTATTGTTATTGTTGTGTTATTTATTTATTGTTGTTGTTATTGTTGTGTTGTGTGTTGTTGTTGTTTATTTATTTATTTGTTGTGTTGTTGTTTGTTATTGTTGTTATTGTTGTGTATTTATTGTTATTGTTATTGTGTGTGTGTGTGTGTTGTTATTGTTGTTGTTGTTGTTTATTGTTGTTGTTATTGTGTGTATTGTGTTATTTGTGTGTGTGTTGTGTGTTGTGTTGTTGTTGTGTTATTGTTGTTGTTATTTGTTGTTGTTGTGTTGTTGTTGTTGTTGTTGTTGTTATTTGTGTTGTTGTTTGTTGTTGTTATTTGTTGTTATTGTTGTTGTTATTTGTTATTTGTGTTGTTGTGTTTTGTTTGTTGTTATTTATTTGTTGTTATTGTTATTGTTATTTATTGTTGTTGTTGTGTGTGTGTGTGTTGTGTGTTGTGTGTGTGTTGTTATTGTGTGTGTTGTGTTATTTGTTGTTATTTGTGTGTTGTGTTGTGTTGTTATTGTTGTTATTGTTGTTATTGTGTTGTTGTTGTTGTGTTATTGTTGTTGTTGTTGTTGTTATTGTTGTGTTGTTGTTGTGTTGTGTTATTTATTGTTATTGTTATTTATTTATTTGTTGTTATTGTTGTTGTGTGTGTGTTATTGTTATTGTGTGTTGTTGTTGTTGTTGTTGTTAGTGTTTGTTGTTATTTATTGTGTTTATTTATTTGTTGTGTGTTGTTGTTGTTGTGTGTGTGTGTGTTTGTTTTTATTTATTGTTTGTTATTTGTTGTGTTGTTGTTATTGTTTATTGTTATTGTTGTTGTTGTTGTTGTTGTTTTTATTGTTTATTTATTGTTGTGTTGTGTTGTGTTGTTGTTGTTGTTGTTGTTGTTGTGTTGTATTTATTTGTTGTTATTGTTATTTATTGTTGTTGTTATTGTTATTTGTTATTTATTGTTGTTGTGTTATTTATTGTGTGTTGTTGTGTGTTGTTGTTGTTGTTATTTGTTATTATTTGTTATTGTTGTTGTTTGTTGTTGTTATTTGTGTTGTGTTATTGTGTGTGTGTGTGTGTGTGTGTGTGTTGTTGTGTGTGTGTGTGTTGTTGTTTTGTTGTTGTTGTTGTTGTTGTTATTGTGTTGTGTGTTATTTGTTGTTGTTGTTGTGTTTTATTGTTTATTGTTGTTTATTGTTATTGTTGTTGTTGTGTTATTGTGTTATTGTTGTTATTGTTATTGTTGTTGTTGTGTTGTTGTTGTTGTTATTGTTATTGTTGTGTGTGTTGTGTGTGTGTTATTGTGTGTGTGTTATTGTTATTGTTATTGTTGTGTTGTTTTTATTTGTTATTTTATTTATTTGTTATTTATTTATTGTTGTTATTTATTTATTGTTTATTGTTATTGTTTATTGTTGTGTTGTGTGTGTTGTTGTTGTTATTGTTGTGTTGTTGTGTGTGTTGTTGTTGTGTTGTGTTGTTGTTGTTGTTGTTGTTTTATTGTTGTTTGTTGTTGTTGTTGTTATTGTTGTTATTTATTGTTATTATTTGTGTGTTGTTATTTGTTGTGTATTGTTGTTGTTATTATTGTGTTTGTTGTTGTGTGTGTGTGTGTGTTGTGTTATGTTGTTATTTATTGTTATTGTTTGTTATTTATTTGTTGTTATTGTTATTTATTGTTGTTATTGTTGTGTTGTTGTTATTGTGTGTTGTTGTTGTTGTTATTGTTTGTTATTTATTTGTTGTTGTTTATTTGTTATTGTTATTGTTGTGTGTGTTATTTATTATTATTTGTGTGTTGTTATTGTGTTATTGTTGTGTTGTTGTTTATTGTTGTTGTTATTGTTATTTGTTGTTTATTTGTGTGTTATTTATTGTTATTTATTTGTTGTGTGTTGTTGTTGTGTGTTGTTGTTGTGTTGTTATTTGTTTATTTATTATTTATTTATTGTGTGTGTTATTGTTATTATTGTGTTGTTATTTGTTGTTGTTGTTGTGTTGTGTTGTTGTTGTTGTTTTTTTTATATTTATTGTTGTTGTTATTTATTTGTTGTTGTTGTGTGTTGTTATTGTTGTGTGTGTGTGTTGTTATTATTTGTTGTTGTTGTTGTTGTTGTTTTTTATTTGTTATTGTTGTTTGTTATTTATTTATTTATTGTTATTTATTTGTT
>NW_024734329.1:127500-130000 GCF_018991925.1 Homarus americanus | reverse complement strand
TATTGTTGTTGTTATTGTGTTGTTATTGTGTGTTGTTATTATTTATTGTTATTGTGTTGTTGTTGTTGTGTGTTGTTTATTTATTTATTGTTGTTATTTATTGTTATTTATTGTTGTTTATTGTTATTGTTGTTGTTGTTGTGTGTTGTTGTGTGTGTGTTATTTGTTGTTGTTATTTTGTTATTTATTGTTGTTATTGTTATTTATTGTTGTTGTGTGTTGTTATTGTTGTTGTGTGTTATTGTTGTTTGTGTTGTTGTTGTTGTTGTTATTGTTGTTATTGTTATTGTTTATTGTTGTTATTTTTGTTGTTGTGTTGTGTTGTTGTTGTTGTTGTTGTTGTTGTTGTTGTTGTTGTTGTTATTGTTATTGTTGTTATTGTTGTTATTGTTATTTGTGTGTTGTTGTTATTGTTGTGTTGTTGTGTTGTGTTGTGTTATTGTTTTTTATTTATTGTTATATTTATTGTGTTGTGTGTGTGTGTGTGTTATTGTTATTGTGTTATTGTGTTATTGTTGTGTGTTGTGTGTGTGTTGTTGTTGTGTTGTTATTGTTGTTATTGTTATTTATTGTTATTTATTGTTGTTGTGTTATTTATTGTGTTGTTGTTTTTATTTATTTGTTGTTTATTATTGTTGTTATTTATTTATTGTTATTGTTATTGTTGTTGTTGTGTGTGTGTGTGTGTGTTGTTTGTTATTGTTGTTATTGTTATTTATTTATTATTGTTATTTATTGTGTGTGTGTTGTTGTGTTGTTGTTGTTGTTTTTGTTGTTGTTGTTATTTATTGTTATTTATTGTTGTTGTTGTGTTGTGTGTGTGTGTTGTGTGTTGTGTTGTGTGTTATTGTTGTTGTTGTGTTGTTGTTTATTTGTTGTTTGTTATTTGTTATTTGTTGTTGTTGTTATTGTTATTGTTGTTGTTGTTGTTGTTGTTGTTGTTTTTGTTATTGTTATTTGTTGTTGTTATTGTTATTGTTGTGTGTGTGTGTTGTGTGTGTGTTGTTGTGTTGTTGTTATGTTGTTATTTTGTTATTATTTATTGTTTATTTATTTGTTATTGTTATTTATTGTTATTTATTGTGTGTTGTTGTGTGTGTGTGTGTGTGTGTGTGTGTGTGTTATTGTGTTGTGTGTGTGTTATTGTGTGTTGTTGTTGTGTTGTATTTATTATTGTTGTTATTGTTGTTGTTATTGTTTATTGTTATTTATTGTGTTATTGTGTGTGTTGTTATTATTTATTGTTGTGTGTGTGTTGTGTGTTGTGTGTGTTGTGTTGTGTTGTTGTGTGTTGTTTTATTTGTTTATTTTTATTTGTTGTTATTGTTATTGTTATTTATTGTGTTGTTGTTGTGTGTGTGTTATTGTTGTTATTGTGTGTGTTGTTGTGTGTTGTGTGTTGTTGTGTTATTTGTTTGTTGTTATTGTTGTTGTTGTTGTTGTTGTGTGTGTTGTTGTTGTGTTGTTGTTATTGTTGTTATTGTTGTTATTTATTTATTGTTGTTGTTGTTATTGTTATATTGTTATTTATTGTTGTTGTTATTGTTGTGTGTGTGTTGTTGTGTGTGTTATTTGTTTTTATTTGTTGTTGTTGTGTTGTTGTTGTTGTGTGTGTGTGTGTTGTTGTTGTTGTTGTTGTGTGTTGTTGTTGTTGTTGTTGTTGTTGTTGTGTTGTTTATTTGTGTGTTGTGTTGTTTGTTGTGTGTGTTGTGTTATTGTTGTTGTTTTTGTTGTTTATTTGTTGTTGTTGTTGTGTGTGTGTTATTTGTTGTTGTTGTTGTTTATTTATTTGTTATTTGTTATTTGTTGTTGTGTGTTGTTGTGTTATTGTGTGTGTGTTGTGTGTGTGTGTGTTGTTGTTGTTGTTGTGTGTTATGTTGTTGTTATTTGTTGTTATTTGTTGTTATTTGTTGTTGTGTTGTTGTTGTTGTGTTATTGTTGTTGTTGTTGTTTGTTTATTTATTGTTATTATTGTTATTGTTTATTGTGTTGTTGTTGTTATTGTTTATTGTGTGTGTTGTTGTGTGTTGTTGTTGTTGTTGTTGTTGTTATTGTTTGTTTATTGTTATTTATTGTTGTTGTGTTATTGTTATTGTGTTATTGTTATTGTGTGTGTGTGTTGTGTGTGTGTGTTGTGTGTTTGTTGTTGTTTATTTATTTGTTGTTGTTGTTATTGTTGTTATTGTTTTTGTTGTTGTTGTTGTTATTGTGTTGTTGTTTGTTTATTGTTGTTGTTGTTGTTGTTTATTTATTTGTTATTGTTGTGTGTGTGTTGTTGTTGTTGTTGTATTGTTATTGTGTTGTTGTTGTTATTTATTTGTGTTGTTGTGTGTGTGTGTGTGTGTGTGTGTGTGTGTGTTGTGTTGTTGTTGTGTTGTTGTTTGTTTGTTATTTGTTATTTGTTGTTATTGTGTGTTATTGTGTTGTGTTGTGTGTGTGTGTGTGTTTATTGTTGTTGTTGTTGTGTGTTGTGTGTGTGTGTGTTGTTGTTGTTTTGTTG
>NW_024734329.1:120000-122500 GCF_018991925.1 Homarus americanus | reverse complement strand
TGTGTTGTGTGTTTATTGTGTGTTGTTTGTTGTGTGTTGTGTGTTGTGTTGTTGTTATTTGTTGTTTGTTGTTGTTGTTGTGTTGTTGTTATTGTTGTTGTTGTTGTGTTTGTTGTTGTTGTTGTTGTTTTTGTTTGTTGTTTATTTGTTGTTTGTGTTGTTGTTGTTATTTGTTGTTATTTGTTGTTGTGTGTTGTTGTTGTTGTTGTTGTTTTTTATTTGTTGTTGTTATTTATTTGTGTTGTGTTATTGTTGTTGTTGTTGTTTGTTTTTATTTGTTGTTATTGTTATTGTTGTTGTTGTTATTTATTTGTGTTGTTGTTGTTGTGTTTGTTGTTGTTGTTGTTGTTGTTGTTATTTATTTATATTTATTGTTGTTATTTGTTGTTATTGTGTGTGTGTTGTTGTTGTTTGTTGTTTGTTTGTTGTTATTTGTTATTTGTTTGTGTGTTATTGTTATTGTGTTATTATTTATTGTTTGTGTTGTGTGTTATTGTTATTTGTTGTGTTGTTGTTTATTGTTGTTGTGTGTGTTGTTGTTGTTGTTTGTTGTTTTATTGTTTATTTGTTTATTATTGTTATTTGTTTATTTATTTGTTTATTGTTGTTGTTGTTTGTGTTATTTATTTATTTATTGTGTGTTGTGTTGTGTTATTTATTTATTTGTTGTTATTTGTTGTTGTTGTTGTTGTGTGTTGTTGTTGTTTATATTTGTTGTGTGTTGTGTTGTTGTGTGTGTGTGTGTTGTGTTATTGTTGTTGTGTTGTTTTATTTATTTGTGTGTGTGTTGTTGTTGTTATTGTGTGTGTGTGTGTGTTGTGTTGTTGTTGTGTGTTGTTGTGTTTTGTTTATTGTTGTTTATTGTTATTTGTTGTTTGTGTTATTTGTGTTGTTTATTTATTTGTGTTTGTTGTTGTTTGTTGTTGTTGTGTGTGTGTTTTTGTTTGTTATTTATTTGTTATTTGTTTATTGTTATTTATTGTTATTTGTTGTTTATTTATTTATTTGTGTGTGTTGTGTTGTTGTGTTGTTTGTGTTGTGTTGTGTTTTTTGTTTGTTTATTGTTGTGTGTGTGTGTTATTGTGTTATTTATTGTTGTTATTGTTATTTATTGTTATTTGTTGTTGTTTTATTTGTTATTGTTGTTTATTGTTGTGTGTGTTGTTGTGTGTTATTTGTTTGTGTTGTTTGTTGTTGTTGTTTATTTTATTTGTTATTGTTATTTATTTGTTGTTTGTTTGTTATTTGTTATTTGTTGTTGTGTTGTTGTGTGTTGTGTTTGTTTTTTGTTTGTTATTTGTTATTTATTGTTGTTTGTTGTGTTTATTTATTTGTTTGTTTGTTTGTGTTGTTGTTGTTATTTATTGTTGTTGTTGTGTTGTTGTTTGTTTGTGTATTTGTTGTTATTTGTTTGTTGTTATTGTTATTTATTGTGTTATTTGTTGTGTGTGTGTGTTGTGTGTGTGTGTGTGTGTTGTTTTTATTTATTTGTTGTTGTTTGTTATTTATTTATTTATTGTTGTTGTTGTTGTGTGTGTGTTATTTATTGTGTTGTTGTGTGTGTTGTGTGTGTTGTGTTGTGTTGTTGTGTGTGTTGTTGTTGTTGTTGTTTTATTGTTATTGTGTGTGTGTGTGTTGTGTTATTGTGTTGTTGTGTGTTGTTGTTGTTGTGTGTGTTTGTTGTTTGTTGTTATTGTTGTGTGTATTTGTTGTTATTTGTGTGTTGTGTTGTTGTGTGTTGTTGTGTTTGTTTGTTTGTTGTTGTTATTTGTTATTGTTGTTGTGTGTTGTTGTGTTATTTATTTATTTGTTGTTATTTGTTGTTGTTGTTGTTGTTTGTTGTTTATTTGTGTTATTGTTGTTGTGTGTTGTGTGTTGTGTTATTTGTGTTGTGTTGTTGTTTGTTTGGTTGTTGTTGTTATTTATTGTTATTTGTGTTGTTGTGTTGTGTGTGTTGTGTGTTATTGTTATATTTGTTGTTGTTTATTTGTTATTTATTGTGTGTGTGTGTGTGTTGTGTGTTGTGTGTTGTTGTGTTGTTGTGTTGTTGTTGTTGTTGTTTGTTATTTATTGTTGTTGTTGTGTTGTGTTGTTATTTGTGTTATTTGTGTGTGTGTGTGTGTGTGTGTGTTGTGTTGTGTTTGTTTGTTTATTTGTTATTGTTGTGTGTGTGTTGTGTGTTGTTGTTGTGTGTTGTGTTGTGTTGTGTTGTTTTATTTATTTTTATTTTTGTTGTTGTTTATTGTTTATTTGTGTTGTTATTTGTTGTGTGTGTGTGTTGTTGTTGTTGTTGTTTTTGTTGTGTTGTTTATTTGTGTGTGTGTGTTTGTTGTGTTTGTGTTGTGTTGTTGTTTGTTGTTATTTGTTGTTATTTATTGTTGTTATTTATTGTTGTTATTGTTGTTGTGTGTTGTGTTGTTGTGTTGTTGTTGTTGTGTGTTGTGTTTATTTGTTGTTGTTGTTGTTGTTGTTTGTTGTTGTTTGTGTTGTTGTTGTTGTT
>NW_024734329.1:80000-117500 GCF_018991925.1 Homarus americanus | reverse complement strand
TGTTTGTGTTGTTGTTGTTGTTGTGTTGTTTGTTGTTGTTGTTGTTGTGTTGTTTGTTGTTGTTGTTTATTGTTTGTTGTTATTGTTGTTGTTGTTGTTGTTTATTTATTGTGTTGTTGTTGTGTGTTGTGTGTGTTGTTGTTGTGTGTTGTTGTTGTTTGTTGTTGTGTTGTGTGTGTTGTTGTTGTGTTGTTGTTATTTGTGTTTGTTTTTTATTGTTATTGTTTGTTTGTTGTTGTTATTTGTTATTGTTGTTTGTTTGTGTTGTTGTTATTGTTTGTTATTTATTGTGTGTTGTTATTGTTGTGTTTGTTGTTATTGTTGTTGTTGTTGTTGTTATTTATTGTTTATTTGTTATTGTTGTTGTTGTTGTTATTGTGTTGTTATTTGTTTGTTGTTTGTGTTGTTGTTATTTGTTGTTGTTGTTATTGTTGTTGTTATTGTTGTTGTTATTTGTTGTTGTTATTTGTGTTGTTGTGTTGTTTGTGTTGTGTTGTTGTGTTGTTGTTGTTGTTGTTGTGTTTGTTGTTGTTATTTGTTATTGTTGTTGTGTGTTATTGTTGTTGTTGTGTGTTGTTGTTGTTGTTGTTGTTTATTTGTTGTTGTTGTTGTTATTGTTGTTGTTGTGTTTTGTTATTGTTGTTGTTGTTTATTGTTGTTATTGTTGTTTGTTATTGTTATTGTTATTTGTTGTTGTGTGTGTGTGTGTGTGTGTTGTGTGTTGTGTTGTGTGTTGTTGTGTGTTGTGTTGTTGTTTATTGTTGTTTATTTATTTATTGTTGTTATTGTTGTTGTTGTTGTGTGTTGTTGTTGTTGTTGTTATTTGTTGTTTATTGTTATTGTTGTTATTGTTGTGTTATTTGTTGTTGTGTGTTGTGTTATTTGTTTTATTTATTTATTTATTTGTTTGTTATTGTTGTTGTTGTTATTGTGTGTGTTGTTATTGTGTTGTGTTATTATTGTTGTGTGTGTGTTGTGTGTGTGTTATTGTTGTTATGTTGTTGTTGTGTTTGTTGTTGTTATTGTTGTTGTTGTGTTATGTTATTTATTGTGTGTGTGTGTGTGTGTGTTGTGTTGTTGTTGTTGTTTTTATTGTTATTTATTTGTTATTGTTGTTTATTTGTTATTGTGTGTGTGTTATTGTTATTGTTGTGTTGTGTGTGTGTGTTGTGTTGTGTTATTGTTGTTGTTGTTGTTGTTTTTATTATTGTTGTTGTTATTGTTATTATTTATTGTTATTGTTTATTGTTATTTATTGTTGTTATTGTTGTTGTTGTTGTGTGTGTTGTGTTATTGTTGTTGTTTTGTTTGTTTGTTATTTGTTATTTATTATTTATTATTTGTTGTTGTTGTTGTGTTGTGTTGTTGTGTTGTGTGTTATTGTTGTGTTGTGTGTGTTGTTGTTGTTTGTTTATTGTTTGTTTTTATTTATTTATTGTTTATTGTTGTGTGTTGTGTGTGTTGTTGTGTGTGTTGTTGTTATTGTTGTGTGTTGTTGTTGTTGTTGTGTTGTTGTTGTTATTGTTGTTATTATTTTGTTGTGTGTTATTGTGTGTTGTGTTGTGTGTGTGTGTGTGTGTTATTGTTGTGTTGTTGTGTGTTGTTGTTGTTGTTGTTGTGTTGTGTGTTGTTGTGTTGTGTTGTTATTTGTTATTTATTTGTTATTTATTGTGTTGTTATTTTGTTATTTATTTATTTATTGTGTTGTTGTGTGTGTGTGTTGTGTGTGTGTGTGTGTTGTTGTTGTTATTGTTGTTGTTGTTGTTTATTTATTGTTTATTTGTTGTTATTGTTGTTGTTGTGTTTGTTATTGTGTGTGTGTGTTATTGTGTGTGTGTGTTATTGTGTTTATTATTATTGTTGTGTGTTGTTGTGTGTGTGTGTGTTATTATTTGTTATTTATTGTTATTGTTATTTATTGTGTGTGTGTTTGTTATTGTTATTGTTGTTGTTATTTGTTGTTTATTTATTGTTATTTATTGTGTTGTGTTGTTGTTGTGTGTTGTTATTTGTGTTTTGTTATTTATTTATTGTTATTTGTTATTTATTTGTTGTTGTGTTATTATTGTTATATTGTTGTGTGTGTGTTATTGTTATTGTGTGTGTGTTGTGTTATTGTTATTTGTTGTTGTGTTGTTGTTGTGTTGTTGTTATTGTGTTGTGTTGTTGTGTTGTTTATTTGTTGTTTTTGTTATTTATTGTTATTGTTATTTTGTTATTTATTGTTGTGTGTGTGTTGTTTGTGTGTTGTTGTGTGTTGTTGTTGTTGTGTTGTTGTTGTTGTGTTGTTGTTATTTGTTGTTTTTGTTGTGTTATTTGTTATTGTTATTTGTGTTATTGTGTTATTTGTGTGTGTGTGTTGTGTGTTGTTGTGTTGTGTGTTTATTTATTTGTTATTTATTTATTGTTGTTGTTGTTGTTGTTGTTGTTGTTATTGTTGTTATTGTTATTATTGTGTGTTGTGTGTGTGTGTTATTTGTTGTTGTTGTTTGTTGTTTGTTTATTGTTATTTGTTTATTGTTATTTGTTATTGTTATTGTTATTATTGTGTTGTGTTGTGTGTGTTGTGTTGTGTGTGTTGTGTGTGTGTGTGTGTTGTTGTTTGTTGTTGTTATTGTTGTTATTGTTGTTGTTGTTGTTGTTGTGTGTTGTTGTGTGTTGTGTGTTGTTGTGTGTTGTTTGTTTATTTATTTATTGTTGTTATTTATTTATTTATTATTTATTTGTTGTTATTTATTTATTGTTGTTATTGTTATTGTTATTATTGTGTGTGTGTGTGTTTGTGTTGTGTGTGTTGTTGTTAGTTATTGTTTGTTGTTGTGTTGTTGTTGTTTTTATTTGTTGTTGTTTATTGTTGTTTATTTATTTATTGTTATTGTTGTTGTTGTGTGTGTGTTGTTGTGTTGTTGTTGTGTGTGTGTGTTGTGTGTTGTTGTTGTTATTGTTATTTATTATTTGTTATTGTTATTGTTATTATTGTTGTTATTGTGTGTTGTTATTGTGTGTGTGTGTGTGTGTGTGTTATTGTGTTGTATTGTTATTGTTATTGTTTGTTGTTTATTGTTATTGTGTGTGTGTTATTTATTGTTATTGTGTGTTGTTGTGTGTTGTGTGTGTGTGTGTGTGTGTGTGTTTATTGTTATTTATTGTTATTTATTGTTGTTGTTGTGTTATTTATTGTTATTTATTGTTATTATTGTGTGTGTGTGTGTTGTGTGTATTATTATTATTGTGTTATTGTGTGTGTGTGTGTGTGTGTGTGTGTGTTATTGTTATTGTTGTGTTATTTATTGTGTGTTATATTATTTATTGTTGTGTTATTGTTATTGTTGTTGTTGTTGTTATTGTTATTGTTGTTGTTGTTGTTTTTATTGTGTGTGTGTGTGTGTGTGTTATTATTGTGTGTGTTGTTATTGTTATTGTGTGTTATTGTGTGTGTGTGTTGTTGTTGTTGTGTTTATTTGTTGTTATTGTTGTTATTGTTTATTTATTGTTATTATTGTTATTGTTGTTATTGTGTGTTATTGTTGTGTGTGTTGTGTTGTTATTGTGTGTTGTGTTGTGTGTTATTGTTGTTGTTGTGTTGTTGTTATTGATTTTATTGTTGTTATTTGTTTGTTGTTTGTTATTGTTATTGTTATTATTTGTTGTTTATTGTTATTTGTGTGTGTATTGTTATTGTTATTGTTGTTATTTGTTGTGTGTTATTGTGTGTGTTGTGTTGTTGTTGTGTGTGTTGTGTGTGTTGTTGTTATTTATTGTTGTTATTGTTATTTATTATTATTGTTATTTATTGTTATTGTTTATTGTGTGTGTGTTGTGTGTGTTGTTATTGTGTGTGTGTTATTGTGTGTTGTTGTTGTTGTTTGTTGTTTGTTGTTGTTGTTGTTATTTGTTGTTATTTATTGTTGTTATTGTTTGTTATTGTTGTTATTATTGTTATTTATTATTTATTGTTGTTATTGTTGTGTTGTGTTGGTTTATTGTTATTGTTTATTTATTTGTTATTGTTATTGTTGTTGTGTGTTATTGTGTGTTATTGTTTGTGTTGTGTGTTGTTGTGTTGTTATGTTTTTATTGTTGTTATTATTTGTTATTGTTGTTGTTGTTGTTGTTTATTTGTTGTTGTTGTTATTGTTGTTGTGTTTGTTATTGTTATTTATTTATTGTTGTTGTTATTGTGTGTGTGTGTGTGTGTGTGTGTGTGTATTATTGTTATTGTGTGTGTGTGTGTTGTTATTGTTATTGTTATTGTTGTTGTGTTATTATTGTTATTATTGTTGTGTGTGTTTATTGTGTGTGTTGTTATTGTTGTGTTATTGTTATTATTGTTTGTTGTTATTTATTTGTTATTGTTATTGTTGTTATTTATTGTTGTTATTGTTGTTATTGTTATTGTGTGTTATTGTGTTATTGTGTTGTGTGTGTGTGTTATTTGTTGTTGTTGTTATTGTGTGTGTGTGTTGTTTATTTGTTGTTGTTTGTTGTTATTATTGTTATTGTTGTTGTTATTGTTATTGTGTGTGTTGTTGTTATTGTTGTGTTTGTTGTGTGTGTTTATTGTTATTTGTTGTTATTTATTATTTATTGTTGTTGTTGTTGTGTGTTATTTATATTGTTATTGTTATTATTGTGTGTTATTGTTATTGTTGTGTGTTATTGTTGTGTTGTGTTGTTATTTATTGTGTTATTGTGTGTTGTTGTGTTGTTTGTTGTTATTTGTTGTTGTGTTTATTTGTGTTGTGTTTATTTGTTGTTGTTGTGTGTTGTTGTTGTTATTTATTTATTGTTATTTATTGTTGTTATTTATTGTTGTGTGTGTGTGTGTTGTTGTTGTTGTGTTGTTGTTGTTGTGTTGTGTTTATTTGTTATTGTTGTTATTTATTGTTATTTATTGTTGTTGTTATTGTTGTTGTTGTTGTGTGTTGTTGTTGTTGTGTGTTTGTTGTTGTTGTTGTTGATTGTTATTTGTTGTTATTTGTTGTTATTGTTATTGTTATTTATTGTTGTGTTGTTGTTATTGTTATTGTTGTGTGTGTTATTGTTGTGTTGTGTGTATTTATTGTTGTTATTGTTATTTGTTGTGTGTATTGTTATTGTGTATTTGTGTGTTGTGTGTGTGTGTTAGTTATTGTTATTTGTTATTATTGTTTATTATTATTTATTTATTATTATTGTTATTATTATTGTTGTTGTGTTAGTTATTTATTGTTTATTGTTATTTATTTATTGTTGTTATTTATTATTTATTGTGTTGTGTTGTGTGTTGTGTGTGTGTTATTGTGTTATTGTGTGTGTTATTTATTGTGTGTTGTTGTTTGGTTTATTGTTATTGTTATTATTTATTGTTGTTATTTATTGTTATTGTGTTATTGTTATATTGTGTGTTATTTATTGTGTGTGTGTTGTTTGTTATTATTTATTTATTATTGTTATTGTGTTGTGTTATTGTGTTGTGTTATTGTTATTGTGTGTGTTATTGTGTGTGTGTTAGTGTTTATTGTTATTTATTGTTATTTATTTATTGTTGTGTGTGTTGTTATTGTGTGTTGTGTTGTTGTTGTTGTTATTGTTATTGTTATTTATTGTTGTTATTGTGTTGTGTGTGTGTGTGTTATATTTATTATTGTTATTGTTATTGTTATTTGTTATTTATTGTGTTATTGTGTTATTATTTATTGTGTGTTATTGTTATTATTGTGTGTTGTGTGTTGTTATTGTTGTTGTTATTGTTTATTTTTATTATTATTATTATTGTTATTGTGTGTGTGTGTGTGTGTTGTATTGTTGTGTTGTGTGTTTGTTATTATTGTGTGTGTATTATTGTGTTGTGTTGTTATTGTTGTGTTATGTTGTTGTTGTTGTTGTTGTTATTGTTATTGTTGTTGTTATTGTTGTTGTTATTTATTTATTGTTGTTATTATTATTTATTGTTATTGTTGTTATTGTTATTGTTATTGTGTTGTTATTGTGTGTGTTATTGTTATTGTTGTTGTTGTTATTGTTGTTGTTATTGTTATTGTTATTGTTATTTATTGTTGTGTGTGTGTATTGTTGTTATTGTTATTATTGTGTTGTGTGTGTTATTGTGTTGTTGTTGTATTGTTATTGTTGTTGTTGTTTATTGTTGTTATGTTATTGTTGTTATTTTTATTTATTTATTTATTGTTATTGTTATTTATTGTTATTGTTATATTGTGTTGTTGTTATTGTTATTATTGTGTGTTTGTTGTGGTTGTTTGTTGTTTATTGTTGTTGTTATTGTTATTGTTGTGTTTATTGTTGTGTGTGTGTTATTGTTGTGTTATTTATTGTTGTGTGTGTGTGTGTGTGTGTGTTATTTTTATTTGTTTGTTGTTTGTTATTTATTGTTGTGTTTATTGTTATTGTGTGTGTGTTGTTGTTGTTGTTAGTGTTTATTGTTGTTATTTATTTATTTATTGTTATTATTGTTATTGTTTATTGTTTATTTATTATTGTTATTGTGTGTGTGTGTGTGTGTGTTGTTGTTGTTGTTGTTGTTATTGTTGTTATTGTTGTTATTGTTGTTATTGTGTGTTGTGTATTTATTGTTGTTATTGTGTGTGTGTGTGTGTTATTGTGTGTGTGTGTGTTGTGTGTGTTTGTTTATTTAATTATTGTTATTGTTATTTATTATTGTGTGTGTGTGTGTGTGTGTGTTGTTGTTGTATTTATTGTGTTGTGTGTGTTGTGTTGTGTGTTGTTGTTGATTTATTTATTGTTTATTATTGTTATTATTGTTGTGTGTGTGTTATTGTTGTTGTGTGTGTGTTATTGTTATTGTGTTGTTATTATTATTTGTGTGTGTGTGTTGTGTTGTGTTGTTGTTGTTGTTTATTGTTGTTGTTATTGTTGTTATTTGTTGTGTGTGTGTGTTATTGTTATTGTGTGTTGTTGTGTGTTGTGTGTGTGTGTTGTGTGTTGTTGTTGTTGTGTTATTGTTGTTTATTGTTATTGTTATTGTTGTTGTTGTTATTGTTATTGTTGTGTGTGTTATTGTTATTGTGTGTGTGTGTGTGTGTGTGTGTGTGTGTGTGTGTGTTATTGTTATTGTGTGTGTGTGTTGTGTTTATTTGTTTTGTTGTTGTTGTTGTTGTGTGTTATTGTGTGTGTTGTTGTTGTGTTGTTGTGTTATTGTGTTATTGTTGTTTATTGTTATTGTTGTGTGTTTTGTTGTTGTTGTGTTGTTGTTGTTGTGTTGTTATTTATTGTTTGTTGTTATTTATTGTTATTTATTTATTGTTATTTATTGTTATTGTGTGTGTGTGTGTTGTGTGTGTTTATTATTGTTGTTGTGTTATTTATTGTTTATTGTGTTGTGTTGTTGTTATTATTTATTGTTATTGTTATTGTTATTGTTATTGTTGTTGTTGTTGTTATTGTTGTTGTTGTGTTGTTGTTGTTGTTGTTGTGTTGTTGTTGTTATTGTTGTTGTTGTGTGTGTGTTATTTGTTATTGTTTTTATTTGTTGTTTGTGTGTGTGTGTGTGTGTGTGTGTTATTGTTATTTATTGTGTTATTGTGTGTTATTGTTATTATTGTTATTATTTATTGTTATTTATTTATTGTGTTGTTTATTGTGTTATTGTGTGTTATTATTGTTATTGTTATTGTTGTGTGTGTGTTATTGTGTTGTTGTGTGTTGTTGTGTTTTGTTTGTTATTATTGTTATTGTTTATTTATTTATTGTTGTTATTATTGTTATTGTTGTTATTGTTGTTATTGTTATTTATTGTTATTATTGTGTGTGTGTGTTATTGTTATTGTTATTTATTGTTATTTATTGTTGTGTGTGTGTTGTGTGTTGTGTGTTGTTGTTTGTTGTTGTTATTGTTATTTATTATTGTTATTGTTATTGTTATTGTTATTTGTTGTTATTGTGTGTTGTGTTGTGTGTGTGTGTGTTGTTATTGTGTTGTTGTTGTTGTTGTTGTTGGTTATTGTTGTTGTTATTGTTGTTGTTATTTATTTATTTGTGTGTGTGTGTGTGTGTGTGTTGTTGTTATTTATTGTTATTGTTGTTATTGTTGTTGTTGTTGTGTTGTTGTTGTTATTATTTTTGTTATTTATTTGTTATTGTTATTTATTGTGTTGTTATTTGTGTTGTGTGTGTTGTGTGTGTGTTGATTTATTTATTTATTGTGTTATTTGTTATTTATTTATTGTTATTGTTATTGTTATTATTGTTATTATTGTTATTATTGTGTTGTTATTGTGTTATTGTTGTTGTTGTGTTGTGTTGTTGTTGTGTGTGTTGTTGTTTGTTGTTGTTTATTGTTGTTGTTATTTATTTATTGTTGTTGTGTGTTGTGTGTTGTTATTGTTATTGTGTGTGTTGTTGTTGTTATTGTTATTTGTTGTTGTTTGTTTTTATTGTTGTTATTTATTGTTGTTATTATTGTTGTTATTGTGTTGTTATTGTGTGTGTGTTATTGTGTTATTGTTGTGTGTTGTTATTGTTGTGTGTGTGTTGTTTTATTGTTGTTGTTGTTGTTGTTGTTATTTGTTTGTTATTGTGTTATTGTTGTTGTTGTTGTTGTTTATTTATTGTTGTTGTTGTTATTGTTGTTATTGTTGTTATTGTGTTATTGTTATTATTGTGTGTGTGTTATTGTTGTGTGTGTGTTATTGTGTGTTTTATTGTTGTTATTGTTTATTGTGTGTTATTGTTATTATTTATTGTTATTGTTATTTGTTGTTATTTGTTGTTGTTATTTATTTATTTATTGTTATTGTTGTTATTTATTGTTGTTGTGTGTGTTGTGTTGTGTTGTTTGTTGTTTTTATTGTTATTATTGTTATTATTGTTATTGTTATTGTGTGTGTTGTGTGTGTGTGTGTGTGTATTTGTTATTATTGTTGTTATTTGTTATTGTTATTGTTATTGTTATTGTGTGTGTGTGTGTGTGTTGTGTGTGTGTGTTGTGTGTGTTATTTATTGTGTTGTTATTTGTTATTGTTGTTATTGTGTGTTATTATTGTGTGTGTGTGTTGTGTTATTGTGTGTGTGTGTGTTGTGTGTTGTTTTTGTTGTTATTATTTGTTATTGTTATTGTTGTGTTTGTTATGTTTGTTATTGTTATTGTGTTATTGTTGTTGTTGTTTTGTTGTTGTTGTTTGTTATTTGTGTGTTATTTATTGTTATTGTGTTATTGTGTTATTGTTGTGTTGTTGTGTTGTTTATTGTTGTTTATTTGTTATTGTTATTGTTATTGTTATTGTGTTGTTATTGTTGTTGTGTGTGTGTTGTGTTGTTGTGTGTTGTGTTATTTTGTTATTTGTTATTGTTGTTGTTGTTATTTATTTATTGTTATTATTGTTATTTATTGTTGTGTTGTGTGTGTGTGTTGTTGTTTTGTTATTTGTTATTGTTTGTTTATTGTTGTTTGTTATTTATTTATTGTTATTATTGTTGTTGTTGTTATTGTGTGTTATTGTTGTGTTATTGTTATTGTTATTGTGTGTGTTGTGTGTGTGTTATTGTTATTGTGTTATTGTGTTGTTATTTATTGTTGTTAGTTGTTATTGTTATTGTTTATTATTTATATTGTTGTTATTTATTATTGTGTTATTTATTGTTGTGTGTGTGTGTGTTGTTATTGTTGTGTTGTTGTATTTATTGTTATTTGTTATTGTTATTTGTTATTGTTATATTGTGTGTGTGTGTTGTGTTGTGTTGTTGTGTTGTTATTGTTGTGTTGTTGTGTGTTGTTGTTTGTTGTTGTGTTAGTTTTGTTATTTATTTGTTGTTATTTGTTATTTATTGTTGTTATTATTGTTGTTGTTGTTATTGTTATTATTGTTGTGTGTGTTATTATTTATTGTTGTGTGTGTGTGTGTGTGTTGTTGTGTGTTATTGTTGTGTGTGTGTGTTGTGTGTGTTATTGTTGTTATTGTTGTTATTGTTGTTGTTATTTGTTGTGTGTTGTTGTTGTTGTTGATATTGTTATTGTTATTGTTGTTATTGTTATTATTGTTATTGTTGTTGTGTGTTGTGTTGTTGTTGTTGTGTTGTTGTTTGTTATTGTTGTTTATTTGTTTATTGTTATTGTTATTTATTGTTGTGTGTGTGTGTGTGTGTGTTATTTATTGTGTTATTGTTATTGTGTGTGTGTGTGTGTGTGTGTGTGTTGTGTGTGTTGTGTGTTTGTTATTGTTGTTGTTATTGTTTATTTGTTATTGTATTGTTATTGTTGTTTATTTATTATTGTGTTATTATTATTGTTATTTATTGTGTGTGTGTTGTGTGTTATTTGTTGTTATTTGTGTGTGTTGTTGTTTGTGTTATTGTGTTTTATTTATTGTTATTGTTATTATTGTTGTTATTGTTGTGTGTGTTGTGTTGTGTGTTGTTATTGTGTTGTGTGTGTTTGTTATTTATTGTTATTGTTGTTGTTGTTGTGTGTGTTGTTGTTGTTGTTATTGTTGTTTGTTATTATTATTGTTGTGTTATTGTGTGTGTGTTGTTGTATTGTGTTATTTGTTATTGTTATTGTTATTGTGTTATTATTGTGTTATTGTGTGTGTGTGTGTGTGTTGTGTGTTATTGTGTTGTGTGTTGTGTTGTTTGTTGTTATTTATTTATTGTTATTGTTATTATTATTGTGTGTTATTGTTATTGTGTTATTGTGTGTGTGTGTGTGTTATTGTGTGTTATTATTGTTGTTGTTTGTTATTGTTATTTGTTATTGTTATTGTTATTGTTATTATTATTGTTGTTGTTGTGTTGTGTGTTGTGTGTTGTGTTTTGTTGTTGTTATTGTTATTGTTATTTGTTGTTTGTTGTTGTTGTGTTGTTAGTTGTTGTTGTTGGTTATTGTTATTGTTATTGTGTGTTATTGTGTGTTGTTGTGTTGTTATTGTTATATTGTTTATTGTTGTGTGTTATTGTTATTGTGTGTATTGTGTTATTTATTGTGTGTGTGTTGTGTGTGTTATATTTATTGTGTTGTTGTTGTGTTGTTGTTGTTGTTGTGTTGTTATTGTTGTTATTGTTATTGTTATTATTATTGTTGTTGTGTTGTGTGTGTGTTATTGTTATTTATTGTTATTGTTATTGTTATTATTGTTATTGTGTGTTATTATGTGTGTGTTATTGTGTGTTATTGTTATTTATATTATTATTATTGTGTGTGTGTGTGTGTGTGTGTGTGTTGTTGTTATTGTTGTTATTTATTGTGTGTTATGTTGTTATTGTTGTTATTGTTATTGTTATTGTTATTATTATTATTATTTATTTGTTGTGTGTTGTGTGTGTTGTTGTTATATTGTTTTTATTTATTGTTATTGTTATTGTGTTATTATTTATTTATTATTGTGTGTGTGTTATTGTGTGTGTGTATTGTTGTTATTGTTGTTGTGTTATTGTTATTGTTGTGTGTGTGTTGTTGTGTGTGTTGTTGTGTGTTATTTATTGTTATTATTTATTGTTATTTGTGTTATTGTTGTTGTGTGTGTGTTATTTATTGTTATTGTGTGTGTGTTGTGTGTGTTGTTGTTAGTTATTGTTATTGTTGTTATTGTTATTATTTATTGTTATTTATTGTTATATTGTATTGTGTGTGTGTGTGTGTGTGTGTGTGTGTGTTGTGTGTGTTGTTGTTGTTGGTTTGTTATTATTGTTTGTTGTTGTTGTTGTTATTTATTGTTATTGTGTTGTTATTGTGTGTGTTATTGTTATTGTTGTGTGTGTGTGTTGTTGTGTTGTGTGTGTTTATTGTTATTGTTGTTTATTGTTATTGTTTATTGTGTGTGTGTGTTGTGTGTGTGTTGTTGTTGTGTGTTGTTGTTGTGTGTGTGTTGTGTTGGTTGTTTATTGTTGTTTATTGTTATTTATTGTGTTGTTATTGTTGTTGTTTATTGTTATTGTTATTTGTTATTGTTGTTGTGTTGTGTGTGTGTGTGTTGTTGTTGTTATTTTTTATTTGTTGTTGTTATTGTTATTGTTATTGTTATTGTTGTTATTGTTTATTTTTTATTATTGTTGTTGTTATTTGTTATTGTGTGTGTGTGTGTGTGTGTGTGTGTGTGTGTGTGTTGTGTGTGTGTGTGTTGTTTGTTGTTATTGTTATTGTTATTGTTGTTGTTGTTGTGTTGTTGTTGTTATTGTTTATTGTTATTGTGTGTTGTTATTATTTATTGTTGTTATTGTGTGTTGTGTGTTGTTATTTGTTGTGTGTGTGTTGTTGTTGTGTGTTGTGTTATTGTTATTGTTGTTATTTATTGTTATTGTTATTGTTGTTATTTATTTATTGTTATTTGTTGTTATTTGTTATTGTTGTTGTTGTTTTTGTTATTTGTTGTTGTTGTTATTTATTGTTATTTATTTGTTATTGTTGTTATTTATTTATTGTTGTTATTGTGTGTGTTATTGTGTGTGTTGTGTGTGTTGTTGTGTTGTGTGTGTTGTTGTGTTGTGTTGTTGTTTGTTATTGTTGTTTGTTATTTATTGTTTGTTATTGTTGTGTGTGTTATTGTGTTGTGTGTGTGTTGTTGTGTGTTGTTGTGTGTGTGTTGTTGTGTTATTGTTGTGTTGTTGTTATTGTTGTTGTTTGTTTGTTTGTTATTGTTGTTGTTATTTATTGTGTGTGTGTGTGTTGTTATTTATTGTGTGTGTGTTGTTGTTGTGTTGTTTTATTGTTGTTATTGTTATTTATTTATTTATTTATTGTTATTGTTATTATTATTGTGTTATTTATTATTTATTGTTATTATTGTGTGTGTGTGTGTGTTGTGTGTGTGTTATTGTTGTTATTGTTATTGTTGATTTGTTGTTGTTGTTGTTGTTGTTATTTGTTATTTGTTTTTATTGTTATTGTTATTGTTATTGTTGTTATTATTATTGTTATTTATTGTTGTTGTGTGTTATTGTTGTGTTATTGTGTGTGTGTGTGTGTTGTTATTGTTGTTGTGTGTGTTATTGTTGTGTGTTTATTTGTTGTTATTATTGTTGTTATTTATTGTTGTTATTATTGTGTGTGTGTGTGTTATTGTGTGTGTGTGTGTGTGTGTTGTTATTATTGTTGTTATTTTATTATTTATTGTTATTGTTATTGTGTTGTGTGTTGTTGTTGTTATTGTTATTGTTGTGTTGTGTGTGTTATTGTGTTGTGTGTGTGTGTGTTGTGTGTTATTGTTTATTTATTGTTGTGTTATTGTTATTGTGTGTGTGTTATTGTTGTTGTTGTTGTGTGTTGTTGTTGTTATTGTTATTATTGTTATTGTTGTTGTTGTTATTGTTGTGTGTGTTGTGTGTGTGTGTTGTTGTGTGTTGTTATTATTATTGTTATTGTTATTGTTATTGTTATTGTTATTATTTATTGTGTGTGTGTGTTATTGTGTGTGTGTGTGTTGTATTGTTATTGTTATTTGTTATTATTGTTATTGTTGTTATTATTGTTATTGTTATTGTGTTGTTGTTGTTGTTATTATTATTGTGTGTTATTGTATTGTGTGTTGTTATTGTTATTTGTTGTTATTGTTATTGTTATTGTTGTGTTGTTATTATTGTGTATTGTGTGTGTTATTGTGTTATTATTGTGTGTGTTGTTATTGTTATTTGTGTTGTGTGTGTGTGTTGTGTGTATTGTGTGTGTGTTGTTGTGTGTGTTTTTTGTTATTGTTGTTGTTGTTTATTTATTGTTATTTGTTGTGTTTATTGTTATTGTTGTTGTTATTGTGTTGTGTGTTGTTGTATTTATTGTTGTTGTTGTTGTGTTATTGTGTGTGTTGTTTGTTGTTTGTTGTTGTTATTGTTGTTGTTATTGTTATTGTTATTGTGTGTTATTATTGTTATTGTTATTGTGTGTGTGTGTGTGTTATTGTGTGTGTTATTGTGTGTGTGTGTGTGTGTGTGTGTGTTATTGTGTGTGTGTATTGTTGTGTTGTTTATTGTTGTTATTTATTGTTATTGTTGTGTGTGTGTGTTATTGTTGTTGTTATTGTGTGTGTGTTGTGTTTGTTGTTGTTGTTATTGTTATGTTGGTTATTGTTGTTGTTATTGTGTGTGTGTTGTTGTTGTGTGTGTATTATTGTGTGTTGTATTTATTGTTATTGTGTGTGTGTTTATTGTGTGTGTGTGTGTTATTGTGTGTGTTGTGTGTGTGTGTTATTATTGTTGTGTTGTTGTTGTTGTTGTTATTGTTGTTTATTGTTATTGTTATTATTGTTATTGTGTTGTTGTGTGTGTTGTGTTGTGTGTTGTTGTTTATTGTTATTTGTTATTGTTGTTATTGTTGTTGTTGTTGTTATTTATTGTTGTTGTTGTTTTTGTTGTTGTTATTGTTATTGTTTGTTATTGTGTTATTGTGTGTGTTGTGTGTTATTGTTATTGTTGTGTTGTGTGTTTGTTGTTATTTGTTGTTATTTGTTATGTTGTTATTGTGTGTTGTTGTTATTATTGTTGTTGTGTGTGTTGTGTGTGTTGTTTATTTATTGTTGTTGTTATTTAATTGTTATTATTGTTATTGTTATTTATTTATTGTTATTATTGTGTGTGTTATTGTGTGTGTGTGTGTGTGTGTGTGTATTATTGTGTTATTGTTGTTATTGTTGTTTATTATTGTGTGTGTGTGTGTTATTTATATTGTGTGTTGTGTGTTATTGTGTGTGTGTGTTGTGTGTGTATTGTTTATTTGTTGTTGTTATTGTTGTTGTTATTATTGTTATTGTGTTGTTGTTGTTGATTATTGTTGTTGATTGTTGTTTGTTGTTATTTATTGTTATTGTTATTTATTGTTGTTATTTATTTGTTATTATTGTGTGTGTGTTGTGTGTGTTGTTTGTTGTTGTTGTTTTGTTGTTATTGTTATTGTTATTGTTATTGTTATTGTTATTGTTATTGTTATTGTTGTTGTTGTTGTGTTGTTGTTGTGTGTGTGTGTGTTGTTGTTTATTTGTTATTTATTGTTTATTATTATTGTTTATTGTGTTATTGTGTGTGTGTGTGTGTGTTATTGTGTGTGTTATTGTGTGTTATTATTGTGTGTGTGTGTTATTGTGTTGTGTTATTGTTGTTTGTTGTTATTATTATTTATTGTTGTTGTTGTGTTTATTGTTATTATTGTTGTTATTGTTGTTATTTATTTATTGTTATTGTTATTATTGTTATTATTGTGTGTGTTATTGTGTGTTGTTATTGTTGTGTGTGTGTGTGTTGTTATTGTGTTGTGTGTTTTAATTGTTATTTATTGTTATTGTTATTGTTATTGTGTGTTGTGTGTGTGTTATTGTTATTGTGTGTGTTGTTGTGTGTTATTGTGTGTGTGTGTGTGTGTGTGTTGTTGTTGTGTTGTTGTTATTTATTGTTATTGTTGTTGTTGTTATTGTTTATTTATTATTTATTGTGTGTGTGTGTGTTATTATTTATTATTATTGTGTGTTATTGTGTTATTGTTATTGTTGTTGTTATTGTTGTTTGTTGTTTATTGTGTTTATTATTTGTTATTGTTTATTGTTATTGTTATTGTGTGTGTGTGTTATTGTGTGTTATTATTATTATTATTGTGTGTGTGTGTGTGTGTGTTTATTTGTTGTTATTGTTATTTATTATTGTTGTGTTGTGTTATTGTTGTTATTGTTGTATTGTGTTGTTGTTGTTGTTGTTTGTTTGTTATTATTGTTGTTGTTTATTGTTATTTATTGTTATTGTTGTTATTGTTGTTGTGTGTGTTATTGTGTTGTGTGTTGTTGATTATTTGTTGTTGTTGTTATTGTTGTTGTTATTGTTATTGTTATTGTTGTGTTGTTGTGTTGTTGTTGTTGTGTGTTTGTTGTTGTTGTTATTTATTGTTGTTTATTGTTATTGTTGTGTGTGTGTTATTTGTTGTGTTGTTGTTATTGTTATTGTTGTTGTTGTTGTTGTGTGTTGTTGTTATTATTGTTGTTATTATTTATTGTTATTATTTGTTGTTATTTATTTATTGTTGTGTGTGTGTTATTGTGTGTTGTGTTGTGTGTGTTATTTGTTATTGTTGTTGTTATTGTTATTGTGTGTTGTGTGTGTGTGTGTGTTATTATTATTATGTGTGTGTGTGTGTGTTATTTGTTGTGTGTTTGTTGTTGTTGTTGTTGTTGTTGTTATTGTTATTGTTATTGTTGTTTATATTGTGTTATTGTTATTTATTATTATTGTGTGTGTGTATTGTGTGTTGTTATTTATTTATTGTTGTGTGTGTTGTGTGTTATTGTTTGTTATTTATTATTGTTATTTGTTGTTATTGTTATTTATTATTGTGTGTTATTGTTATTTATTTATTGTGTGTGTGTATTGTGTGTGTGTTGTTGTTATATTTGTTATTGTTGTTATTTATTTGTTATTTTTGTTGTTATTGTTATTTATTGTTATTTATTGTTATTGTTGTTGTTATTGTTATTTATTATTGTGTGTGTTATTATTTATTTGTTATTTATTGTTATTGTGTGTGTGTTGTTATTGTTGTGTGTGTTGTTATTGTTGTTGTTTATTGTTATTGTTGTTGTTATTGTTATTTATTGTTATTATTGTTATTGTGTGTGTGTGTGTGTGTGTGTTGTTATTGTGTGTTGTGTTGTTGTGTGTGTGTGTTATTGTTGTTGTTGTTTATTGTTGTTATTTATTTATTGTTATTGTTATTATTGTTGTTATTATTATTATTATTGTGTTATTGTTATTATTATTGTTATTGTGTGTGTGTGTGTGTGTGTTATTGTTATTGTGTGTGTGTGTGTGTGTGTGTGTTGTGTTGTTATTTATTGTTATTGTTTGTGTTATTATTGTTGTTATTATTGTTATTTATTGTGTGTTGTGTTATTTGTGTGTTATTGTTATTGTTGTTGTGTGTTATTTATTTGTTTATTGTTGTTATTTATTATTATTATTGTTATTATTATTGTTATTGTTATTGTTATTATTGTGTGTGTGTTATTATTATTGTGTGTTATTATTATTATTGTGTGTGTGTGTGTGTGTGTTGTGTGTGTTGTATTGTTGTTGTTATTATTGTTATTGTTGTTATTGTTATTGTTTGTTATTGTTATTATTGTTATTGTGTGTGTGTGTGTGTTATTGTGTATTGTTGTTGTATTATTGTTGTTGTTATTGTGTGTGTTAGTTGTTGTTGTTGTTTATTGTTGTTATTATTATTGTTGTTATTATTGTTATTGTTATTGTTATTATTGTTGTTATTGTTGTTGTTGTGTGTTGTTGTGTTGTTGTATTATTGTTGTGTGTTATTATTGTTGTTGTGTGTGTTATTGTTGTTGTGTGTTGTTATTGTGTGTTATTGTTATTTGTTGTTATGTTATTATTGTTTATTGTGTTATTGTGTGTGTGTTGTTGTGTGTGTTGTTATTGTTATTGTTATTTGTTGTTATTATTTATTGTGTGTGTTATTGTGTTATTGTGTGTGTGTTGTTGTGTGTGTTAGTTATTGTTGTGTTATTGTTATTATTGTTTTATTGTTATTGTTGTTATTGTTATTTATTGTGTGTGTGTGTGTGTGTTATTGTGTGTGTGTGTGTTATTATTGTGTGTTATTATTATTATTGTTGTGTTATTGTGTGTTATTGTTGTTATTATTGTGTTTTTATTGTGTGTTATTGTGTGTGTGTTATTGTGTGTGTGTGTGTGTGTTATTATTATTGTGTGTGTGTGTGTGTTATTTGTTTATTTAGTTGTTATTGTTATTGTGTGTGTTATTGTTGTTTATTATTGTTATTATGTTATTTATTTATTGTTGTGTTGTTGTTATTGTTGTGTTTTATTTATTGTGTTGTTGTTATTATTGTGTGTGTGTGTGTGTGTGTGTGTGTGTGTATTATTATTGTGTGTGTGTGTGTGTGTGTTATATTGTTGTTATTTATTGTTATTGTTATTTATTGTTATTGTTATATTGTTATATTGTTATTGTTATTGTGTGTGTTATTGTGTTATTGTTATTATTGTGTGTGTGTGTTGTGTGTGTGTGTGTGTGTGTGTTGTTGTTGTGTTTGTGTGTTATTGTTTATTTATTTGTGTGTGTGTGTTGTGTGTGTGTTGTGTGTTGTTGTATTTGTTATTTATTGTTATTGTTATTGTTGTTATTGTTATTATTATTGTTGTTATTGTTGTTGTTATTGTTGTTGTTGTTATTGTTATTGTTGTTATTATTTGTTGTTGTTGTTGTTGTTATTATTGTTATTGTTGTGTTGTTATTATTGTTATTATTATTGTGTTATTGTGTTATTGTTGTTATTGTGTGTGTGTGTGTGTGTGTTATTTATTGTTGTTATTTGTTGTTGTTATTATTATTATTGTTATTTATTGTTATTGTTGTTATTATTGTTATTATTGTTATTATTGTGTGTGTGTTATTGTGTGTTGTGTTTGTTTGTTATTGTTATTGTTGTTTATTGTTGTTTATTGTTATTGTTATTTATTGTTGTGTGTGTTGTTATTGTTGTTGTTGTTGTTTTTGTTGTTGTTGTTTATTGTTATTATTTATTGTTTGTTGTTGTGTTGTTATTATTGTGTTATTATTGTTATTTGTGTGTGTATTGTGTGTGTGTGTTGTGTTATTGTTATTGTTGTTGTTGTGTGTTGTGTTTAATTGTTGTTGTTGTTATTTATTGTTGTTGTTATTGTTGTTGTTATTGTTATTGTGTTATTGTTGTTGTGTGTGTTGTGTTATTGTGTGTGTGTTGTGTTTTTGTTATTTATTGTTATTGTTGTTGTTATTTATTGTTATTGTATTGTTGTGTGTTGTTATTTATTGTGTATTGTTATTGTGTGTGTGTGTTATTGTTGTTATTATTGTTTATTATTGTGTATTGTGTTGTTGTGTGTGTTATTGTTATTTATTTGTTTGTTGTTATTTATTGTGTGTTATTGTTATTTATTGTGTGTTGTTGTGTTATTGTGTGTGTGTGTGTGTGTGTGTGTGTGTGTGTTATTGTGTGTGTGTGTTGTGTGTGTGTTGTTGTTGTGTTGTTATTGTTATTTATTGTTATTGTGTGTGTTGTTATTGTTGTTGTGTTGTTGTTGTTGTTATTGTTATTGTTATTGTTGTTGTGTGTGTGTTGTGTGTTGTTATTGTGTGTGTTGTTGTGTTATTGTTATTGTTGTTGTTGTTGTTATTTGTTGTTATTATTGTTATTGTTATTATTTATTGTTGTTGTTATTGTGTGTTATTGTGTTATTGTGTGTGTGTTATTATTTATTGTTGTGTGTTGTGTGTGTTGTTGTTGTTATTGTGTTATTGTTGATTGTTATTTATTTATTGTTGTTGTTGTTATTGTTATTATTTATATTGTTATTGTTGTTGTGTGTTGTTTATTTGTTATTTATTTGTTATTATTTATTGTTATTGTTGTTTATTATTATTGTGTGTGTGTGTGTGTGTGTGTGTGTTGTGTGTGTGTTGTTGTTGTTATGTTATTGTTGTTGTTTGTTATTATTGTTGTTGTTATTATTTATTATTGTTATTTATTATTGTGTGTTGTTGTGTGTTGTTGTTGTTGTGTGTTTGTTATTTGTTATTTATTGTTATTGTGTTATTATTGTTATTTATTGTGTGTGTGTGTGTGTGTGTTATTATTTATTGTTATTTGTTGTTGTTATTGTTATTGTTATTGTTATTGTTATTGTTGTTATTGTTATTGTTATTGTTATTGTGTGTGTGTGTGTGTTGTGTGTTATTTTTGTTGTTATTATTGTTTATTTATTGTTATTGTTGTGTGTGTGTGTTATTGTGTGTGTGTTGTGTGTTATTGTGTGTTGTGTGTTGTGTTGTTGTTATTTATTTATTATTATTGTGTGTTGTTGTGTGTGTGTGTGTGTTGTGTTGTGTTATTTGTGTGTGTTATTGTGTGTTGTTGTTTTTATTGTGTGTGTGTGTGTGTGTGTTGTGTTTTGTTATTGTTATTGTGTTATTGTTATTATTTATTGTTATTATTGTTATTGTGTGTGTTATTATTGTTGTGTGTGTTATTGTTGTGTGTTGTTGTTGTGTTATTGTTGTTATTGTTATTGTTGTGTGTGTTGTTATTGTTATTGTGTGTTATTGTTGTTGTTATTGTGTTGTTGTTATATTGTGTGTTGTTGTGTTTGTTTATTGTTATTATTGTGTGTTGTTATTGTTATTGTTATTATTGTGTGTGTGTTGTTGTTGTTATTATTATTGTTGTGTTGTTGTTGTTGTTGTTTGTTATTGTTGTTATTGTTTGTGTGTGTGTTATTGTGTGTGTTGTGTGTGTGTGTGTGTGTGTGTGTGTGTGTGTGTGTGTGTGTGTTGTTTTTTTTATTTGTTGTTGTTTATTGTTATTGTTTGTTGTATTGTGTTGTGTTATTTGTTGTGTGTGTGTTGTTGTTGTTGTTGTTGTGTTGTGTGTTTATGTTGTTGGTGTTGTTTATTTGTTATTTATTTATTGTTGTGTTGTGTGTGTTGTGTTGTTGTTGTTGTTGTTGTTGGTTATTTGTTATTTATTATTATTTGTTGTTGTTGTTGTTTGGTTTGTTGTTTATTGTTATTGTGTGTTGTTGTGTGTTGTTATTGTGTTGTTGTTGTGTTGTGTTTATTGTTGTTATTATTGTTATTATTATTTATTGTTATTTATTGTGTGTGTGTGTTGTTGTGTTATTATTGTGTGTGTGTGTGTGTGTGTGTGTTATTTATTGTGTTATTATTTATTGTTGTTTGTTTATTGTTGTTATTTGTTGTTGTTGTTGTTGTGTGTGTGTGTTGTTGTGTTGTGTGTGTGTGTGTGTGTGTGTGTGTGTGTTGTGTGTTGTTGTTGTGTTGTTGTTTGTTATTGTTGTTGTTGTTGTTGTTTGTTGTGTGTTATTGTTGTTGTTGTTGTTGTGTGTGTTATTGTGTTATTTGTTATTATTGTTATTATTGTTATTTATTGTTATTTATTGTGTGTGTTGTGTGTGTTGTTGTTGTTGTTGTGTGTTGTTGGTGTTATTTATTGTTGTTTATTTGTTGTTGTTATTATTTATTGTGTTATTTATTGTGTGTGTTGTGTTGTGTGTGTGTGTTATTGTTATTGTTATTTGTTGTTGTTGTTGTGTTGTTGTTATTGTTGTTGTTTGTTATTTGTTGTTATTGTTATTTGTTGTGTTATTATTGTGTGTGTGTTGTTGTTGTTGTGTGTTGTTGTGTTGTTGTTGTTGTTATTGTTATTTGTTATTGTTATTTGTTGTTGTTGTGTGTGTTGTGTGTGTGTGTTGTTGTTGTTGTTTTGTTGTTGTTATTGTTGTGTGTTATTTATTTGTGTGTTGTTGTTGTGTTGTTGTGTTTGTTGTTGTTTTTGTTGTTGTTATTGTTATTTGTGTTGTTGTGTTGTTATTGTTATTTATTGTGTTGTTATTGTTGTTGTTGTTGTTGTGTTTATTATTGTTATTTGTTATTTATTATTTATTGTGTGTATTGTTGTGTGTTGTGTTATTGTTATTGTGTGTTATTATTGTTGTGTGTTGTGTTGTTTATTGTTGTTTTGTTATTATTGTTGTTTATTATTGTTGTTGTTATTGTTGTTGTTGTTGTTGTTGTTTGTGTTATTGTTTATTTGTTGTTATTGTGTTGTTGTTGTTGTTGTTGTTATTGTTGTTGTTATTTGTTATTTATTTATTGTTATTTATTTATTGTTGTGTTATTTATTATTGTTTGTTGTTATTTGTTATTGTGTTGTTGTTGTGTTGTTGTTGTTGTTGTTGTGTTATATTTGTTATTTGTTATTATTGTTATTGTTGTTGTTATTTATTGTGTTGTGTGTGTGTGTGTGTTGTTGTTGTGTGTTGTGTGTGTGTGTTGTGTTGTTATTGTTATTGTTATTTGTTATTTATTTATTTATTATTTGTTGTTGTGTTGTTGTGTGTGTGTGTGTTGTTGTTGTGTGTGTTGTGTTGTGTGTATTGTTGTTTGTTATTGTTGTTATTGTTGTTATTGTTGTTATTGTGTGTGTGTGTGTGTGTTGTTGTGTTGTGTGTTGTTGTTATTTATTTGTTGTGTTGTTATTTGTTGGTTGTTATGTTGTTATTTATTGTTGTTGTTATTTGTTGTGTTGTTGTTTATTGTGTTTATTTATTATTGTTATTGTTATTGTTATTGTTATTGTATTGTGTTGTGTGTGTGTGTGTGTGTGTGTGTGTTGTGTGTGTGTTGTTATTGTTGTTGTTGTTGTGTTGTTATTGTTGTTATTGTTATTGTTATTTATTGTTATTATTTATTGTTATTATTATTATTTATTTGTTATTTTGTGTGTTGTGTGTGTTGTTGTTATTGTTGTGTTGTGTGTGTTATTTGTTATTGTTTTGTTATTTGTTGTTGTTATTATTATTGTTATTATTATTGTTTATATTGTGTGTGTGTGTGTGTGTGTGTGTGTGTTGTTATTGTTATTGTGTGTGTGTGTGTGTGTGTGTGTGTGTTGTGTGTTATTATGTTATTGTTTGTTGTTATTGTTGTTATTGTTATTTATTATTGTTATTATTTGTGTGTGTGTGTTATTGTTGTGTGTTGTTGTGTTGTTGTGTGTGTTGTGTGTGTTGTGTTGTTGTGTTTGTTTGTGTTATTTGTGTTGTTGTTGTTGTGTGTTGTGTGTTGTTGTTGTTGTGTTATTTATTTGTTGTTGTTATTGTTATTGTTATTGTTATTGTGTGTGTGTTGTGTGTGTGTTGTGTGTGTGTGTGTGTTATTGTTGTTGTTGTGTTGTTGTGTGTGTGTGTTATTTATTGTTGTTATTTGTTGTTGTTATTTGTTATTGTGTTATTATTATTGTTGTGTTTGTGTGTTATTGTTATTGTTGTTATGTTATTTATTTATTTGTTGTTATTATTGTGTGTTGTGTTGTGTTGTTGTGTTTGTTATTGTTATTTATTTATTGTTATTATTGTTATTGTGTGTGTTATTGTTGTTATTGTTATTGTGTGTGTGTGTGTGTGTTGTGTGTTGTGTGTGTGTTATTGTGTGTTATTATTGTTGTGTGTGTTGTTATTGTGTTGTATTTGTTGTTGTTGTTGTTATTTATTTATTGTTATTTATTATTGTGTTATTGTGTGTGTGTGTTGTGTTGTGTGTGTGTGTGTGTGTGTTGTGTTGTGTGTTGTGTGTGTTGTTGTTTGTTATTGTTTGTTATTTATTATTGTGTGTTATTTATTGTTGTTATTGTTTGTTGTGTTGTGTGTTGTGTGTGTGTTGTTGTGTGTTGTTGTTGTTGTGTTGTTGTTGTTGGTGTTTGTTTGTTGTTATTGTGTTATTTATTGTGTGTTATTGTGTTATTATTGTTATTGTTGTGTGTGTGTTATTGTTATTATTATTGTGTTGTTTATTATTATTGTGTGTGTGTTGTTGTTGTTGTTGTTGTTATTTATTGTTGTTTATTGTGTTATTGTTATTTGTTTATTGTTATTGTGTGTGTGTGTGTGTGTGTGTTATTTATTGTGTGTGTGTTGTGTTATTGTGTGTGTGTGTGTGTGTATTGTTATTGTGTGTTGATTGTTGTTGTTATTGTTGTTATTGTGTGTTATTATTGTGTGTTGTTGTTGTTGTTATTGTTGTTGTTGTTGTTATTTATTTATTATTATTGTTGTGTTATTGTGTGTGTTGTTGTTGTTGTGTGTGTTGTTATTTGTGTTGTTTATTGTTATTGTGTGTGTGTTATATTGTGTGTGTGTGTGTTATTGTTGTTTGGTTATTGTTGTTGTTATTTGTTGTTATGTTGTTATTTATTATTGTTATTGTTATTTATTGTGTGTGTGTGTTATTTATTGTGTTGTGTTATTGTTGTTGTTATTGTTATTGTTATTGTTATTATTTGTTATTTGTTATTGTTGTGTTGTTATTGTTGTTGTTGTGTTGTTGTGTTGTTGTTGTTTATTTATTGTTATTGTTATTTATTTATTGTTTATTTATTGTTATTGTGTGTTGTGTGTTGTGTGTTATTGTTGTGTTATTGTGTGTGTTATTTGTTTATTTGTTATTTATTGTTATTGTTATTGTTATTGTTTGTTATTGTTATTTATTTATTGTTATTATTGTTATATTATTGTGTGTGTTATTATTTATTGTTGTTTATTGTTTATTATTATTGTTGTTGTTGTTGTTGTTGTTGTTTGTTGTTGTTATTATATTTGTTGTTATTTATTTATTGTTATTATTGTTATTATTATTTATTGTGTGTGTGTGTTGTTATTATTGTGTGTGTTGTTATTGTTGTTGTGTGTTATTGTTGTTGTGTTGTTGTTATTTATTGTTATTTATTATTATTTATTGTTGTTATTATTGTTATTATTGTGTTGTTGTTGTGTTGTTGTGTTATTGTTGTTGTTGTTATTGTTATTGTTGTTATTGTTGTGTTGTGTTATATTTGTTGTTGTGTTTATTGTTATTGTTGTTATTTATTTATTGTATTGTGTGTTATTGTGTGTTATTTGTGTTGTTGTTGTTGTTGTGTTGTTATTGTTATTGTTGTTGTTATTTATTGTTATTTATTGTTATTGTTGTGTTATTTGTTATTTGTTATTGTTATTGTTATTGTTATATTTATTGTGTGTATTGTGTGTGTGTTATTGTGTGTGTTGTGTGTGTGTGTTATTGTTGGTTGTTTATTTGTTGTTGTTGTTATTGTTAGTTATTATTGTTGTTGTTGATTGTTGTTGTTATGTTATTATTTATTATTATTGTTGTGTTATTTATTTATTGTGTGTGTGTGTGTGTGTGTGTGTGTGTGTGTGTGTGTGTGTTGTTGTTGTTGTGTTGTTGTATTTGTTGTTGTTTTTGTGTGTGTGTGTGTTATTGTTATTGTGTGTGTTATTGTGTGTGTTTTGTTATGTTATTTGTTGTTATTTGTTTATTTGTTATTTGTTTATTGTTGTTATTGTTATTATTGTGTGTGTGTGTGTGTATTGTTATTGTTATTGTGTTGTTATTGTGTGTGTGTGTGTGTGTGTGTGTTGTGTGTTATTATTGTTATTATTATTGTTATTGTTATTATTGTTATTGTTGTTGTTGTGTTGTTATTATTTATTATTTATTATTGTGTTATTGTTATTTATTTATTGTGTTATTATTGTTGTGTTATTGTGTGTGTGTGTTGTTGTGTTATTGTTATTTGTTGTTGTTGTTATTATTGTTATTGTTGTGTGTGTGTGTTATTGTTGTGTTGTTGTGTGTGTGTTGTGTGTTTATTTGTTATTTGTTTGTTGTTATTGTTGTTATTGTTATTTATTGTTGTTATTGTGTGTTGTTGTTGTTATTGTGTTGTTATTGTTGTTGTTGTTATTTATTTATATTATTATTGTTGTTATTTGTTATTTATTGTTATTGTTGTGTTATTATTGTTGTTATTGTGTTGTTATTGTGTGTGTGTGTGTTGTGTTGTGTTGTTGTTGTTTTTTGTTGTTATTTATTTATTGTTATTGTTTATTGTTATTGTTGTTGTGTGTGTGTTGTTGTTATTGTGTGTGTGTTGTGTTATTGTGTGTGTGTGTGTTGTGTGTGTTTGTTATTTGTTATTGTTTATTGTTGTTATTGTGTTATTGTTTTTGTGTGTGTGTGTTGTTGTGTTGTGTTGTTATTTGTTATTGTTATTATTTATTGTTGTTATTGTTGTTGTTATTGTGTTATTTTTTTATTTATTTATTATTGTTGTTGTTTATTGTTATTATTGTTATTTGTTATTGTTATTTATTGTGTGTGTTGTGTGTGTTGTGTGTTGTGTTGTTGTGTGTTGTTGTTGTGTTGTTGTTATTGTGTGTGTTGTTATTATTATTGTTATTGTTGTTGTTTTTGTTATTTATTGTTGTTTATTATTGTTATTGTTATTGTGTGTGTGTGTGTGTGTGTGTGTTGTGTTGTTATTTATTGTTATTGTTATTGTTGTTATTGTTATTGTTGTTGTTATTGTTATTTATTTATTGTTTATTGTTATTGTGTGTTATTTATTGTGTGTGTGTGTGTGTTATTTGTGTGTGTGTGTTATTGTGTGTTATTATTGTTGTTGTTGTTATTGTTATTTGTTGTTATTGTGTTATTGTGTTGTGTGTGTTGTTATTTGTTGTTATTGTTTATTATTGTTATTGTTATTGTTATTGTTGTTATTGTGTGTGTGTGTGTGTGTTGTTGTTATGTTATTGTTTGTTGTTGTTGTTATTTATTTATTGTTGTTGTTGTTATTATTGTTATTATTGTTGTTATTGTTATTGTTGTTGTGTTGTTTATTGTTATTGTTGTTGTTAGTATTATTTATTTATTATTATTATTGTGTGTGTTATTGTTGTGTGTGTGTGTGTGTGTGTGTGTGTGTGTGTGTTATTGTGTTATTGTGTGTGTGTGTGTGTGTTGTGTGTGTGTTATTGTGTGTGTTATTATTGTTGTTGTTGTGTTTATTTGTTGTTATTATTGTTGTGTGTTGTTATTGTTATTGTTATTATTGTGTGTTTTTGTTATTTGTTGTTATTGTTATTGTTGTTATTGTGTGTTATTTATTGTGTTATTGTTGTTATTGTGTGTTGTTATTGTGTGTTGTTGTTGTTATTGTTGTTATTGTTGTTTGTTGTTATTATTTATTATTATTATTATTTTTTTGTTGTTTTTATTGTTTGTTGTTGTTATTTGTTTTTGTTATTGTTGTTGTTGTTGTTATTGTTGTTTGTTATTTGTTTTGTTTGTTATTGTTGTTATTGTTATTTGTTATTTATTGTGTGTGTGTTTGTGTGTGTTGTGTGTTGTGTGTTGTTAGTTGTTATTGTTGTTGTTGTTATTGTTATTGTGTTATTATTGTTTGTGTGTTATTATTGTTATTGTTATATTTATTATTGTTGTGTGTGTGTTGTTGTTGTGTGTTGTTGTGTGTTTATTGTTATTTGTTGTTATTTATTGTTGTTATTGTTATTGTGTTGTTGTTGTTGTTATTATTTATTTATTGTTATTGTTATTTATTGTTATTGTTGTGTGTGTGTGTGTATTATTGTGTGTGTGTGTGTGTGTGTGTGTGTGTTGTGTTGATTTGTTTATTTGTTGTGTGTGTTGTGTTATTTGTGTTGTTGTTATATTTGTGTTGTTATTGTTGTGTGTGTGTGTGTGTTGTGTGTGTTTTATTGTTATTGTTATTTATTGTTATTATTGTTGTTGTTGTGTGTTGTTGTGTTATTGTGTTGTTATTTATTTATTGTTTGTTATTGTGTGTTATTGTTATGTTATTATTGTGTGTTATTATTGTTATTGTGTGTTATTGTGTGTGTGTATTTATTGTGTGTGTGTGTGTGTTGTTGTGTTTGTATTGTGTTGTTATTTATTTATTTATTGTGTGTGTGTGTGTGTTATTGTTGTATTGTGTGTTATTATTGTGTGTGTGTGTGTTATTGTGTGTGTTGTGTGTTGTTGTTATTTATTTGTGTTATTGTGTGTGTGTGTTATTGTGTGTGTTATTATTGTTATTATTTGTGTGTTATTGTGTGTGTGTGTTATTGTTGTGTTGTTTGTTTATTTATTTATTTGTTTGTTGTTGTTATTATTGTTATTTATTGTGTGTGTGTGTGTTATTATTGTGTGTGTGTGTTGTGTGTGTGTTGTGTTGTGTGTGTGTTGTGTTAGTTTATTATTGTGTTATTGTGTTGTGTTGTTATTGTGTGTGTTGTTGTTGTTGTTGTGTGTGTGTTGTGTTGTTGTGTTTGTTATTGTTATTTATTGTTATTGTATTATATTATTTGGTATTTATTGTTTATTTGTGTTGTGTGTTGTGTGTGTGTTATTGTATGTTGTTATTGTTATTATTTATTTATTATTATTGTTATTTATTTATTGTTATTGTTATTTATTGTGTGTTGTTATTATTGTTATTGTTATTGTGTGTGTGTGTGTTATTGTGTGTGTTATTGTTGTATTGTTGTTATTATTGTTGTTGTTATTATTTATTGTTATTTATTTATTGTTGTGTTATTGTTATTATTGTTGTTATTGTTTATTGTTGTTGTGTGTGTTATATTGTTATTGTTGTGTGTGTGTGTGTGTGTGTGTGTGTGTGTTATTGTGTTGTGTGTGTGTGTGTTGTGTGTGTGTTATTGTTATTGTTATTGTTATTTATTTATTGTTATTGTGTTATTGTGTGTGTGTTGTTATTGTGTGTGTGTGTGTTGTTATTTTATTGTTGTTATTTATTGTGTGTGTGTGTTATTGTGTGTGTGTGTTATTTGTTATTGTTATTATTATTTATTATTGTGTGTGTTGTTATTTATTTGTGTGTGTGTGTGTGTTGTTGGTTATTTGTTATTTATTGTTGTGTGTGTGTGTTGTGTTTATTATTGTGTGTTGTTGTTGTTGTTTTATTTATTGTTATTGTGTTGTTGTGTTGTTGTTATTGTTATTATTTATTATTTATTGTTATTTATTGTTATTGTGTGTGTGTGTTATTGTGTGTGTTATTGTTGTTGTGTGTGTTGTTTTGTTGTTATTGTTATTGTTTATTGTTATTATTGTTATTGTTATTGTTGTTTATTGTTATTGTTGTTATTGTGTGTGTGTGTGTGTGTGTGTGTGTGTGTGTTGTTATTGTTATTATTGTGTGTGTGTTGTTGTTATTATTGTTGTGTGTGTGTTATTGTTATTTGTTATTGTTGTTATTTATTTATTTATTGTTATTGTGTGTGTTGTGTATTGTTGTGTTGTTGTTGTTATTGTTTTTTATTGTTGTTGTTGTGTTATTGTTGTTGTTGTTGTTATTTATTTATTTATTGTTATTGTTATTTATTTGTTGTTGTTATTTATTGTTATTTGTTGTTATTGTTGTGTTATTATTGTTATATTATTGTGTTGTTATTATTATTGTTATTGTTGTGTGTTATTATTGTGTGTGTGTGTTATTGTGTTGTTGTTTATTTGTTATTGTTGTTATTGTTATTGTTGTTATTATTGTTATTGTGTGTGTGTGTTATTGTGTGTGTTATTATTATTTATTGTTATTGTGTGTGTGTGTGTGTTTTGTTATTGTTATTGTTATTGTTATTGTTGTTATTGTGTTGTTGTTGTGTGTGTGTTGTTGTTTGTTGTTTTTGTTATTTATTGTTATTGTTATTGTTATTGTTATTGTTGTTATTATTGTTATTGTGTTGTTGTTGTTGTGTTGTTGTGTGTTGTTGTGTTGTGTGTTGTGTTATTGTTTATTTATTTATTTATTGTTATTGTGTGTGTGTTGTTGTGTGTGTGTGTGTGTGTGTGTGTTGTGTTGTTGTTATTATTTATTGTTATTGTTATTATTATTGTTATTGTTATTGTTGTTGTGTTGTTGTTATTTGTGTTGTTGTTATTTATTTATTGTTGTTGTTGTTGTTGTGTGTGTGTGTGTGTGTGTGTGTGTGTGTTATTGTTTTGTTGTTGTTGTTGTTTGTTATTGTTATTGTTATTTATTGTTGTTTGTTATTTGTTGTTGTTTATTGTTGTTATTGTTATTGTTGTGTGTGTTATTGTGTTATTGTGTGTGTTGTTGTGTGTGTGTGTGTGTTGTGTTTTATTTTATTATTTGTTGTTGTTGTTTTTATTTATTGTTGTTGTGTGTTGTTGTTATTTATTGTTGTTGTTGTGTTATTGTGTTGTGTGTGTTGTTGTGTTGTGTTTGTTGTTATTGTTGTTTATTGTTATTTATTGTGTGTGTGTGTGTGTTATTGTGTTGTTGTGTTATTGTTGTTGTTGTTATTTAATTGTGTTGTTTATTTGTTTGTTATTTGTTGTTGTTGTTGTTATTGTTTATTGTTATTTATTATTTATTGTTATTATTTATTATTATTGTTATTGTGTTATTGTGTGTTGTGTGTGTGTGTGTTATTGTTATTGTTGTGTGTTGTTTATTGTTATTGTTGTTATTGTTGTGTTGTTGTGTTTATTGTTATTTATTTGTTATTGTTATTTATTATTTATTGTTATTGTTATTGTGTTGTGTTGTGTGTTGTGTGTTGTTGTTGTTGTTGTTGTGTTGTTGTTGTTATTATTGTTATTGTTGTTGTGTTTGTGTTGTTATTATTTGTGTTTTGTTTATTGTTTGTTTGTTATTTATTGTTATTTATTTATTGTTGTGTGTGTGTGTGTGTGTGTGTGTGTTGTGTGTGTGTGTTATTGTGTGTGTTGTGTGTTGTTGTTGTTGTTGTTGTTATTGTTATTGTTATTTATTGTGTTGTTGTTGTTGTTATTGTGTGTTATTGTGTTGTGTTGTGTTGTTGTTATTGTTATTGTTGTGTTGTTTTGTTGTTTGTTGTTATTGTTGTTATTGTTATTATTGTTATTGTGTGTTATTGTTGTTGTGTTGTGTTATTGTGTTGTGTGTTGTGTGTTGTGTGTGTTGATTTGTTGTTGTTGTTTGTTGTTGTTGTTATTGTTATTTATTATTGTTATTGTTATTGTTATTGTTATTGTGTGTGTTGTGTGTGTGTTGTTGTTATTGTGTTATTATTGTGTTGTTTTGTTGTTATTGTGTGTGTGTTATTGTTGTGTGTGTGTTGTGTTTGTTATTTGTTGTTGTTGTTATTTATTTATTGTTGTTTATTTATTGTGTTGTTGTGTGTTGTTGTGTTGTTTTGTTATTTGTTATTTATTTGTTGTTATTGTGTGTGTGTTGTTGATTGTTGTTGTGTGTGTTGTGTTGTTATTGTGTGTGTGTGTGTGTTATTTGTTGTGTTATTGTTGTTGTTGTTGTTATTGTTATTGTTGTTATTGTTGTTATTGTTGTGTTGTTGTGTGTGTGTGTTGTGTGTTGTGTTATTTTTATATTGTTATTGTGTGTGTGTTATTGTGTGTGTGTGTTTATTGTTGTTGTGTGTGTGTGTGTGTGTGTGTGTGTTGTGTGTTGTGTGTGTGTGTGTGTGTTGTTGTGTGTTTTATTGTTATTTATTTATTGTTATTGTTATTGTTATTTGTGTGTGTGTGTGTGTGTTTGTGTTGTTGTGTGTGTGTGTTGTTATTGTTGTGTTATTGTGTGTGTGTGTGTGTGTGTTTATTGTTGTTGGTTATTGTTATTGTTATTTGTTATTGTGTGTGTTATTGTGTTATTTATTGTGTGTGTGTTATTGTTGTGTGTGTGTTGTGTTATTGTGTTGTTGTGTTATTGTTGTGTTTTGTTATTGTTGTTATTTATTTATTGTTGTGTGTGTGTGTGTGTGTTGTTTGTGTGTGTGTGTTATTTGTGTGTGTGTTGTTATTGTGTGTGTTATTGTGTTGTTGTTGTGTTGTTGTTGTTATTGTTATTTATTTATTGTTATTGTTATTTATTGTTTATTGTGTTGTGTTATTGTGTGTGTGTTATTTGTTGTTGTTATTTGATTTTGTTGTTATTTGTTGTTTATTGTTTATTGTTATTTGTTGTTATTTATTGTTATTGTTGTTTATTGTTATTTGTTGTTGTTATTGTTTTTGTTATTTGTTGTTGTTATTGTTATTATTGTTGTGTGTTATTGTGTGTGTTGTGTGTGTGTTGTTTATTGTTTATTTATTGTTGTTGTTGTTATTGTTGTTATTGTTATTGTTATTTATTGTTATTGTTATTGTTATTATTGTGTTGTGTGTGTGTGTGTGTTATTATTGTGTGTATTGTGTGTTGTGTTATTGTTGTTATTGTTTTTTTGTTGTTATTGTTGTTGTTGTGTTGATTATTGTTATTGTTTGTTATTTATTGTTATTATTGTTATTGTTGTTATTGTTGTTATTGTTATTGTTGTATTTGTTGTTTATTGTTGTTTGTTATTGTTGTTGTTATTTATTATTGTTGTGTGTGTGTTATTGTTGTGTGTTATTGTTGTGTTATTTGTTTTTGTTGTTTATTGTTGTTATTGTGTTATTTGTTATTGTTATTGTGTGTTGTGTGTATTGTGTTGTGTGTGTGTTGTGTTGTTGTTTTATTTATTTGTTTATTGTTTATTATTGTTATTGTTGTTATTTGTTATTGTTATTGTTATTTATTGTTGTTATTGTTATTGATTTATTATTTGTTGTTGTTGTTTGTTGTTTATTTATTGTTATTTTATTGTTGTTATTGTTATTGTTATTGTTATTGTTGTTGTTATTATTTGTTGTGTGTTGTTGTTTTTATTGTTGTTGTTATTTATTGTTTATTGTTATTGTTATTGTTATTGTTATTATTGTTATTGTTGTTGTGTTGTGTGTGTGTGTTGTGTGTGTGTGTGTGTGTGTGTTGTTGTTATTTATTGTTGTTATTGTGTGTGTGTATTGTGTGTGTGTGTGTGTGTGTGTGTGTGTGTGTGTTGTGTTATTTTGTGTTATTGTGTGTGTTGTGTTGTGTATTGTTGTGTTTATTTATTGTTATTGTTTATTATTGTTATTATTATTGTGTGTGTGTTATTGTTATTATTGTGTGTGTATTTATTTGTTATTGTTATTATTTATTGTTGTTGTTGTTTATTTGTTATTGTTGTTGTTGTTGTTGTTTGGTTGTTATTGTTGTTATTGTTATTGTGTGTATTGTTGTTTATTTATTGTTGTGTTATTGTGTGTGTGTTGTGTGTGTGTGTTATTGTGTTGTGTGTGTGTGTGTGTGTGTGTGTGTGTGTTGTGTGTTGTTGTTATTGTTATTTATTGTTGTTGTTATTTATTTATTTATTATTGTGTTGTGTGTTGTTATTGTTATTGTTGTTGTGTGTTGTGTTGTGTTTGTTGTTATTGTTTTTGTTGTTGTTATTGTTGTTGTTGTGTTATTGTTTATTGTTGTTATTATTTATTGTTTGTTATTGTTATTGTGTGTGTGTGTGTGTGTGTGTGTTGTGTTATTGTTATATTGTTGTGTGTGTGTGTGTGTGTGTGTGTGTGTGTGTGTGTGTGTGTGTTATTATTGTTGTTGTGTGTTGTTTATTGTTTATTGTTGTTATTATTTATTGTTATTGTGTGTGTGTTATTGTGTGTTGTGTGTGTGTGTGTTGTGTTATTGTGTTATTGTTGTTGTTGTGTGATTGTTGTTGTTATTGTGTTGTTATTATTGTTATTATTGTGTTATTGTGTGTGTGTGTGTGTTATTATTATTGTGTGTGTTGTGTTGTGTGTTATTGTTTTATTGTTGTTATTGTGTGTGTTGTTGTTGTGTGTTGTGTGTTGTTGTTGTTGTTGTTGTTATTTGTTGTTGTTATTGTTGTGTTATTTATTGTGTGTTATGTTGTTATTGTTGTTGTTGTTGTTGTTTATTGTTTGTTATTGTGTTATTGTTATTGTTATTGTTGTTATTGTGTGTGTGTGTGTGTGTGTGTGTGTGTGTGTGTGTGTGTGTGTGTGTGTGTGTGTGTGTGTGTTGTTGTTTGTTATTTGTTATTTGTTGTTATTGTTATATTGTTATTGTTATTGTGTGTTATTTATTTATTATGTGTGTGTGTGTTGTTTGTGTGTGTTATTATTGTTGTGTGTGTGTGTGTTGTATTGTTGTTGTTGTTGTTGTTGTTATTATTGTTATTGTGTGTGTGTGTGTGTGTGTATTGTGTTATTGTGTGTGTTATTGTTGTGTGTGTTTGTGTTTTGTTATTTATTTATTTATTGTTATTGTTATTGTTATTGTTATTGTGTGTTATTGTTGTGTGTGTTGTTGTGTGTGTTGTGTGTTTATTGTGTGTGTGTGTGTGTTGTGTGTGTTATTGTTGTTATTGTTGTTATTGTGTTTGTTGTTATTGTTGTTTATTTATTGTGTTATTTGTGTGTGTTGTGTGTGTGTGTGTGTTGTTGTTATTGTTATTTATTGTTATTTGTTGTTGTGTGTTGTTTGTTGTTGTTATTTGTTGTTTGTTATTGTTATTGTTGTGTGTTGTTTGTGTGTTGTGTTGTTTTGTTGTGTTGTTATGTTTGTTGTTATTTATTGTTATTTATTGTTGTGTGTTGTGTTATTGTGTGTGTTGTTGTGTTGTGTGTGTGTGTGTGTGTTTTATTGTTGTTATTGTTGTTGTGTGTGTGTGTGTGTGTGTGTGTGTGTGTTATTGTTGTTGTGTTGTTGTGTGTGTGTTATTGTTGTGTTATTGTGTGTGTGTTGTTGTGTATTGTTATTTATTATTGTTATTGTTTATTTATTTATTTATTTATTGTTATTGTGTGTGTTGTTGTTGTTGTTATTTTTGTTGTATTTATTGTTATTGTTATTGTTATTTATTGTGTGTGTTATTGTGTTGTGTGTGTGTGTGTGTGTTGTTATGTTTATTGTTTTTATTGTTTGTTTGTTATTATTGTTTATTATTGTTGTTTTATTTATTTGTTATTGTTGTTGTTATTGTTTATTTGTTGTGTGTGTTTTTATTGTTATGTTATTTGTTTTATTTATTTGTGTGTGTTATTATTGTGTTATTGTGTTATTGTGTGTGTGTGTGTGTTATTGTGTGTTGTGTTGTGTGTGTGTGTTGTTATTTATTTATTATTATTGTTATTGTGTGTATTATTATTGTGTTATTATTGTGTGTGTGTGTGTGTGTTGTTATTATTGTTTATTGTTATTGTTATTATTTGTTATTATTGTTATTGTTATTGTTTGTGTGTTGTGTTTATTGTTGTGTGTGTGTGTTATTATTGTTATTGTTATTTATTTGTTTATTATTGTGTTATTGTGTTGTTATTGTGTGTGTTATTGTGTGTGTGTGTGTGTTGTTGTGTTGTTTGTTATTGTTATTGTTATTGTTATTGTTATTGTTTATTGTTGTTGTTTATTGTTGTTTATTGTTTATTTATTGTTGTTATTTATTGTTGTTATTGTGTTATTTATTGTGTTGTTGTTGTTGTTAGTTGTTTTTATTGTGTTGTTATTATTGTGTTGTTATTGTTATTGTGTGTGTTGTTTTATTGTTGTTTATTGTTATTGTGTGTGTGTTGTGTTGTTGTGTGTTGTGTGTGTATTTATTGTTATTGTTATTGTTATTTGTTATTGTTATTGTTATTTATTGTGTTATTGTGTGTTATTGTGTTGTTGTGTTGTGTGTGTTGTTGTTGTTGTTTTTATTTATTGTTATTTGTTGTTATTGTTGTTGTTGTTATTGTTATTTGTTATTTGTTTTTGTTGTTATTGTTGTTATTTGTTGTTGTTATTTATTTATTGTTGTTGTTGTGTGTTGTTGTTGTGTGTGTGTTATTGTTGTTGTTGTTGTGTTGTGTGTTGTTGTTGTTGTTGTTGTTGTTGTTGTTGTTTTGTTATTGTTGTTATTGTTATTGTTATTTATTGTTATTTGTTGTTGTTATTGTTATTGTTGTTGTTGTGTGTGTTGTTGTGTTGTTGTTATTGTTGTTGTTGTTGTATTTATTGTTATGTTGTTTGTTTTTTTATTTGTTGTTATTTATTTATTTATTGTTATTTATTGTTATTTATTTGTTGTGTTGTTGTTGTTTTTTTATTGTTATTGTTGTTGTTGTTGTTGTTGTTGTTTGTTTTTGTTTATTGTTATTGTTGTTATTGTTGTTGTGTGTGTGTGTGTTGTGTTATTGTTATTGTTGTGTTGTTGTTTGTTATTGTTTGTTATTTATTTTTGTTGTTGTTGTTGTTTGTTGTTTATTTATTATTGTTATTGTTGTTGTTGTTGTTATTGTTGTTGTGTGTTGTGTTGTTGTTGTTGTGTGTGTGTGTGTTGTTATTGTTGTTGTGTTTATTTGTTATTTGTTGTTGTTATTTGTTATTTATTATTATTATTGTTATTGTTGTTGTGTGTTATTGTTTGTTATTTGTTATTTGTTGTTATTGTTATTTGTTGTTATTTATTGTTGTTGTTGTTATTGTTATTGTTATTGTTGTTGTTATATTTGTTTGTTTGTTATTTGTTGTTGTTATTGTTATTGTTGTTATTTATTGTTGTTATTGTTATTATTGTTGTTATTTGTTATTATTTATTTATTGTGTTGTTATTGTTGTGTTGTGTTGTTGTGTTTTGTTGTTATTGTTTGTGTTGTTGTGTGTTATTGTTATTGTTGTTGTTGTGTTGTTATTTATTTATTTGTTATTGTGTTGTTGTTGTTGTTGTTATTGTTATTGTTTGTTGTTGTTGTTGTTATTTGTTATTAGTTTGTTTGTTGTTTGTTATTGTTGTTATTGTTATTTATTGTTGTTGTTGTTTGTGTGTTATTGTGTTGTTGTGTTGTTGTGTTGTGTTGTTATTATTTGTTGTTGTTATTTATTTGTTGTTGTTTATTTATTTGTGTTATTGTTGTTATTGTTATTTATTATTGTTATTGTTGTTGTTATTATTATTTATTGTTATTGTTATTGTTGTTGTGTTGTTATTTGTTGTTATTGTTGTTGTTGTTGTGTTGTGTGTTGTGTTGTTGTTGTTATTGTTTTTGTTGTGTTGTTGTTTGTTGTTGTTGTTATTGTTTATTTATTGTTTTGTTATTTATTTATTATTGTTATTTGTTGTTATTTGTTATTTATTTATTTATTTGTTATTTGTGTTGTTGTGTGTGTTGTTGTTGTGTTGTTGTTTGTTGTTGTTGTGTGTGTTGTTATTGTTGTGTTGTTGTTATTGTTGTTATTTATTGTTGTTGTTGTTGTTATTGTTGTTGTTTGTTTGTTATTGTTTATTTGTTTATTTGTTTGTTTATTGTTTGTTATTATTGTTGTTGTTATTTGTTTATTTATTGTTGTGTGTGTGTGTGTGTGTGTTGTGTTGTTTGTTGTTGTTTGTTATTGTTGTTGTTGTGTTTGTTGTTTTTATTTATTTGTTGTTGTTGTTATTTGTTATTTATTGTTATTATTGTTATTATTTGTTGTTGTGTGTGTGTTGTTATTGTTATTGTTGTTATTGTTATTGTTGTTGTTGTTATTTGTTGTTGTTGTGTTATTGTTGTTGTTGTTGTGTTTTATTTGTTGTTTGTTATTTGTTATTGTTGTTGTGTGTGTTGTTATTGTTGTTGTTGTTTGTTGTTGTGTGTTGTTATTTGTTTGTTGTTGTTATTGTGTTGTTATTGTTGTTATTGTTGTTGTTGTGTGTTGTTGTTATTTGTTGTGTTGTTGTTATTTGTTTATTGTTGTGTTGTTATTGTTGTTGTTGTTGTGTTGTTGTTGTTGTTTATTTATTTATTGTTGTTGTTGTTTATTGTGTGTTGTTATTGTTGTTGTGTGTGTGTGTGTGTGTTGTTGTGTGTTGTGTGTGTTGTGTTGTGTTGTTGTGTTGTTGTTGTTATTATTTATTGTTGTTATTGTTATTGTTTGTGTGTTGTTGTTGTGTGTGTTATTGTTGTTGTTGTTGTGTTGTTGTGTTGTGTGTTGTGTGTGTTGTTGTTGTGTTGTTTATTGTTATTTATTTATTGTTGTTGTTGTTGTTGTTGTTATTTTTGTTGTTGTTGTTATTTATTTGTTATTGTTATTTATTGTTATTTGTTGTTATTGTGTGTGTTGTGTGTTATTGTTGTGTGTGTTGTGTGTGTGTGTTGTGTGTTGTTGTTTGTTGTTTTTGTTGTTGTTTTTTATTTGTTTATTGTTATTGTTATTGTTATTTATTTATTGTTGTGTGTTGTTGTGTGTGTTGTTATTTGTTGTTGTGTTGTTGTGTTGTTTGTTTATTGTTATTGTTGTTGTTGTT
>NW_024734329.1:30000-77500 GCF_018991925.1 Homarus americanus | reverse complement strand
TATTGTTTATTTGTTGTTGTGTTATTGTTATTGTTGTTGTTGTGTGTTGTTATTGTGTGTGTTGTGTTGTTGTGTGTTTTATTGTTGTTGTTGTGTTGTTATTGTTATTTGTTGTTGTTTGTTGTGTTGTTGTTTGTTGTTGTGTGTTGTTGTTGTGTGTTGTGTTTATTTGTTATTGTTGTTGTTTATTTATTGTGTGTGTTGTGTGTGTTGTGTGTGTGTTGTTGTTGTTGTTATTTGTTGTTGTTTATTTATTATTGTTATTTATTTATTGTTATTGTTGTTGTGTTATTTATTGTTGTTGTTGTGTGTTATTGTGTTTGTGTGTGTGTTGTTGTTATTGTGTTTGTTGTTGTTTGTTGTTGTTATTTTATTTATTGTTGTTGTGTTGTTTGTTGTTGTTATTTGTTATTTATTGTTATTTGTTGTGTGTGTGTGTGTTGTTGTGTGTGTGTGTGTGTTGTTGTTGTTGTTGTTGTTGTTGTTTGTTTATTTATTGTTATTTGTTTATTTGTTGTTTATTGTTATTGTGTGTGTATTTATTGTTGTGTTGTTGTTGTTGTTGTGTTGTTGTTATTTATTTATTTGTTGTTATTTATTTGTTGTTATTTATTGTTATTATTTGTTGTTTATTTATTTATTTATTTGTGTGTGTTGTTGTGTTATTGTTGTTGTGTTGTTGTTGTTGTTGTTGTTGTTGTTGATTTGTTATTTGTTGTTGTGTGTTGTTGTTATTTGTTGTGTGTTATTGTTATTGTTGTTGTGTGTGTTGTTGTTGTGTTGTTGTTTAATTTGTTATTGTTATTTATTTATTGTTGTTTATTATTTGTTATTGTTGTGTTATTGTTATTGTTGTTGTTGTTGTTGTGTGTTGTGTGTGTGTGTGTTGTGTTGTTGTTGTTGTGTTGTTGTTATTTATTTATTTGTTGTTTGTTGTTATTTGTTGTTGTTATTTGTTGTGTTATTTGTTGTGTTGTGTTGTTGTGTGTGTGTGTTGTTGTGTGTGTTGTGTGTGTGTTGTTGTTGTGTGTGTTGTTGTTGTGTTGTTGTTGTTTTTATTTATTTATTTGTTGTTATTGTTTATTGTTGTTATTTATTGTTATTGTTGTTATTGTTGTTGTTGTTGTGTGTGTGTGTTGTTGTTGTTGTTGTTATTTATTTGTTGTTATTGTTGTTGTTGTTGTTGTGTTGTTTTTTGTTGTTGTTGTTGTTTGTTTGTTATTGTTATTGTTGTTGTTGTTGTTGTTGTGTTATTTTTATTATTTGTTGTTGTTATTTGTGTTATGTGTTGTTGTGTTGTGTGTTTATTATTTATTTGTTTATTTATTTATTTGTTATTTGTTTGTTGTTGTTATTTATTTGTTGTTGTGTTTGTTGTGTTGTTGTGTGTTGTTGTTGTTGTGTTGTTGTTGTGTGTTATTGTATTTATTTATTATTTGTTGTTTTGTTTGTTATTTGTTATTTATTGTTGTTGTTGTTTGTGTGTGTGTTATTTGTGTGTTGTGTTATTTATTTGTTGTTGTTGTTGTTGTTGTTGTTGTGTTGTGTTGTTGTTGTTTATTTATTTATTGTGTGTGTGTTGTGTGTGTTGTGTGTTGTTATTTATTGTGTTGTTGTTGTTGTTGTTGTTTTGTTTGTTGTTTATTTATTTATTTGTTGTTGTTGTTGTGTGTGTTGTTGTTGTGTGTGTGTGTTGTGTTTGTGTTGTGTTGTTTGTTGTTGTTGTGTTATTGTTTGTTGTGTGTGTGTGTGTGTGTTGTTGTTGTTGTTGTTGTGTGTTGTGTGTGTGTTGTGTGTTGTGTGTGTGTTGTGTGTTGTTGTGTTTGTGTTGTTTTTGTTTGTTTGTTGTTATTTATTTATTGTGTGTTGTTGTGTGTGTGTTGTGTTGTTGTTGTGTTGTTTGTTGTTGTTGTTGTTGTTGTTATTTATTTATTTATTGTGTGTGTTGTTGTTTGTGTTGTTGTGTTGTTGTTGTGTGTTGTTTTTATTTGTTGTTATTTGTTTATTTATTTGTTGTTGTTGTTATTGTGTTGTTTGTTGTTGTGTGTGTGTGTGTTGTTATTGTTGTGTGTTGTTGTGTTGTTGTTGTTTATTTGTTTGTTATTTATTTATTTATTGTTGTTATTTGTTGTTATTGTTATTGTTGTTATTGTGTGTGTTGTTGTTATTGTGTGTTGTGTTGTTGTTTATTGTTGTTGTTGTTGTGTTATTTATTGTTATTGTTGTTGTTGTTGTTATTGTTATTGTGTGTTATTTATTGTGTGTGTGTGTTATTATTTATTGTGTTGTGTTGTGTTATTATTATTGTTATTATTGTGTGTTGTTGTGTGTTTTGTTATTGTTATTTATTGTTATTGTTTGTTTATTATTGTGTTGTGTTATTGTTATTATTGTTATTGTGTGTTATTGTTATTGTGTGTGTGTGTGTTGTTGTGTTGTGTTTTGTTATTGTTATTGTTGTGTTTTTATTTATTGTTATTGTTTATTGTGTGTGTTGTTGTTATTTATTTGTTATTGTTGTTATTTATTGTGTTATTGTGTTGTTGTGTGTGTGTGTGTTATTGTGTGTTAGTTTATTGTTGTTATTTATTGTTGTGTTATTTGTTATTGTTGTTATTGTTATTTATTGTGTTATTTGTGTGTGTGTTATTGTTATTTATTGTGTGTGTTGTTGTGTTGTGTTTGTTATTTTATTGTTATTTATTGTTATTGTTGTTATTGTTATTGTTATTTATTATTGTGTTATTATTATTGTTATTGTGTGTGTGTGTGTGTGTTGTGTGTGTGTGTGTGTGTGTGTGTGTGTGTGTGTGTTATTTGTTATTTATTGTTTATTTGTTGTTATTGTTATTTGTTATTTATTGTTATTGTTGTTATTGTTGTGTGTGTGTGTTGTTTATTTATTGTTGTTTGTTATTGTTGTTGTTATTGTTATTTGTTGTTGTTGTTGTTGTTGTTTTTTGTTGTTGTTGTGTGTGTTTGTGTGTTGTGTTGTTGTTGTGTGTTGTTGTTGTTTTTGTTGTTGTTTGTTTGTTGTTGTGTTGTTGTGTTGTTATTGTGTTGTTGTTGTTGTTGTTGTTGTTGTTGTTGTTTATTTATTGTTATTGTTTATTGTTATTGTTATTGTTGTTGTGTTATTGTGTGTGTTATTGTGTGTGTTATTATTATTGTTATTGTGTGTTGTTATTGTGTGTGTGTTGTTGTGTTGTGTTATTGTTGTTGTTGTTGTTATTGTTGTTGTTGTTTTTGTTTGTTATTTATTATTTATTGTTATTGTTATTGTTGTTATTGTTATTTATTGTTATTGTTGTTGTTGTTGTTGTTGTTGATTTATTGTTATTGTTATTTATTGTTATTATTTATTGTTTATTGTGTTGTGTGTTGTTGTTATTGTGTGTGTGTGTTGTTGTTTGTTGTTATTGTTGTTGTTATTTATTGTGTTGTTATTGTTGTTTGTTATTATTATTATTTATTGTGTGTGTGTGTTGTGTTGTGTGTGTTGTTATTATTGTGTGTGTGTTTTATTGTTGTTTGTTGTTGTTGTTATTTATTTATTATTTATTTGTTATTGTGTTGTTATTGTGTGTTTGTGTTATTGTGTGTGTGTGTTATTGTTGTTATTGTGTGTGTGTGTTATTGTTGTGTGTTGTTGTTGTTGTTTTATTTGTTTGTTATTATTTATTTATTTGTTGTTGTTATTGTTGTGTGTGTTGTGTTGTTGTTGTTGTTGTTGTTATTTATTGTTGTGTGTGTGTGTGTGTGTTATTGTTGTTGTTGTTTTGTTGTTGTTGTTATTATTGTGTTGTTGTGTGTGTGTTATTTATTGTTGTGTGTGTGTGTGTGTTGTGTTGTTGTGTGTGTGTTGTGTTGTTGTTTGTTATTGTTGTGTTGTTATTGTGTGTGTTGTTATTGTTGTTGTGTTTGTGTTGTTGTTGTTGTGTTTGTTGTTGTTGTTTGTTGTTGTTATTGTTGTTGTTATTGTTGTTGTGTTGTTGTGTTGTTATTGTTGTTGTTGTTGTTGTTATTGTTGTTGTGTGTTGTGTTGTTGTTGTTGTGTGTTGTTGTTGTTAGTGTTATTTATTGTTGTTATTGTTGTTATTTATTGTTGTTGTGTGTTATTGTTGTTATTGTTGTGTGTGTTGTTGTGTTTTATTGTTGTTATTTGTTGTGTTGTTGTGTGTGTTGTTGTTGTGTTGTGTGTTTGTTGTTGTTGTTGTTATTGTTGTTATTTATTGTTGTTGTTGTGTGTTATTGTTGTTATTGTTGTTGTGTTGTGTGTGTGTGTGTGTTGTTGTTGTGTTGTGTTGTTTATTTATTTATTGTTGTTGTTATTTATTTATTGTTGTTATTGTTGTTGTTGTTGTGTGTTGTGTTGTGTGTTGTTGTTGTTGTTGTTGTTGTTGTTGTTGTGTTATTTATTTATTTATTGTTGTGTGTGTTATTGTTGTTGTGTGTGTGTTGTTGTGTTGTTGTGTTGTTATTGTTATTGTTGTTGTTATTGTTTGTTGTTATTTTTATTTATTATTGTTGTTGTTATTGTTATTATTGTTATTGTGTGTGTGTGTGTTGTTGTGTGTGTTGTGTGTGTGTGTGTGTTGTTGTTGTTGTATTTATTGTTATTTATTGTTATTTATTGTGTTGTGTTATTGTGTGTGTTGTTATTGTGTGTGTTATTGTGTTGTGTGTGTTTTGTTATTTGTTGTTTGTTATTATTTATTATTGTTGTGTGTGTTATTGTTATATTGTTGTTTATTGTTGTTGTTGTTATTTGTGTTGTTATTATTGTTGTTGTTAGTTTGTTGTTATTTATTGTTATTGTTATTGTTTGTTATTGTTGTGTGTGTGTGTGTTATTGTTGTTGTTGTTGTTGTTGTTGTTTATTTGTTGTTTGTTATTGTTATTTATTGTGTTATTGTTGTTATTGTTATTTGTTGTTGTGTTATTGTGTGTTGTGTTGTGTTATTGTGTGTGTGTTGTGTTGTTGTTTGTTGTTGTTGTTGTTGTTATTTGTTGTTATTGTTATTGTTTATTTATTGTGTTGTTGTTGTTGGTTGTTGTATGTTGTTGTTGTTTTTATTATTTATTGTTATTTATTATTGTTGTTGTGTGTTATTTTTGTGTTGTTTTATTTGTTATTGTTATTGTTGTTATTGTTATTTATTGTGTGTGTTATTGTTATTATTGTGTGTGTGTGTGTGTTATTGTGTGTGTGTTATTGTTATTGTGTGTGTGTGTTATTGTTATTTGTTATTGTTATTGTGTGTTATTGTTTATTTGTTATTTGTTGTTGTTGTTGTTGTTATTTGTTGTTGTTATTGTTGTTGTTATTTATTTATTGTTGTTGTTGTTGTTGTGTTGTTGTTGTTGTGTTGTGTGTTGTTGTTGTTTATTTATTGTTATTTATTTGTTATTGTTGTTGTTGTTGTTGTTATTTGTTATTTATTGTATTGTTGTTGTTGTTGTTATTGTTATTTATTGTTATTGTTATTTATTGTTATTGTTGTTATTTATTGTTGTTGTGTGTTGTTATTGTGTGTGTGTGTGTGTGTGTTGTTGTTATTGTTTATTGTTTATTGTTTATTGTTATTGTTATTGTTGTGTGTGTTGTGTTATTGTGTTATTGTTGTTATTTTGTTGTTGTTGTTGTGTTATTGTGTTGTTATTTATTTATTGTTGTTGTTGTTGTTGTGTTGTGTTGTTGTTGTTGTTGTTGTTGTTTATTTATTGTTGTTATTGTTATTTGTGTGTGTTATTATTTGTTATTGTTGTTTGTGTTATTGTGTTGTTGTTATTGTTGTGTTATTGTGTTGTTGTGTTAGTTGTTGTGTTGTGTTATTTATTTATTTGTTATTTATTGTTATTGTTATTGTTATTTGTGTTGTTATTATTGTGTGTGTGTTGTTATTATTGTTATTGTTGTGTGTGTGTGTGTGTGTGTGTGTGTGTGTGTGTTGTTATTGTGTTATTGTTGTTTATTTATTGTTGTTATTGTTGTTTATTGTTATTTATTGTTGTTATTATTGTGTTGTGTGTGTGTGTGTGTTATTATTGTTGTGTGTTGTTGTGTGTTGTTGTTGTTGTTGTGTTATTGTTTATTTGTTGTTGTTGTTGTGTGTTATTGTGTGTGTTGTTGTGTGTTAGTTGTTTATTGTTGTTGTTATTATTTGTTGTGTTATTGTTGTTATTGTGTGTGTGTGTGTGTTGTTATTGTTGTTGTTGTTGTTGTTTGTTGTTATTTGTTGTGTGTTGTGTGTGTTATTGTTATTTGTGTGTGTTGTTGTGTTGTGTTGTTGTTGTTTGTTTATTTGTTGTTTATTATTTATTTATTGTTGTTATTGTTATTTATTGTTATTGTATTGTTATTGTTGTTATTGTGTTATTATTGTGTGTGTGTGTGTGTGTTGTATTGTTGTTGTGTTGTTGTTATTATTTGTTGTTGTTTGTTGTTATTTATTTATTATTGTTATTATTGTTGTGTGTGTTATATTGTTGTTGTGTGTGTGTGTTGTTATTTATTGTGTTGTGTGTTGTTGTTGTTGTGTTGTTATTGTTGTTATTTGTTTTTTTATTTGTTTATTGTTATTTATTGTTATTTATTTATTGTTGTTATTGTTATTGTTGTTATTGTGTGTGTGTTATTGTTGTTATTGTGTGTGTTATTATTGTGTGTGTGTTGTGTGTGTGTGTGTGTGTGTGTGTGTTGTGTTGTTGTGTTGTTGTTGTTGTTGTATTTATTGTTATTTATTGTTGTTTGTGTGTGTGTTGTTGTTGTGTGTGTGTTGTTGATTGTTGTTATTTATTTGTTGTTATTTGTTATTATTGTTATTTATTTATTGTTTGTTATTGTTATTGTTATTGTGTGTGTGTTATTGTTGTTGTTGTTGTTGTTGTTGTGTTGTTGTTATGTTGTTTGTTGTTATTGTTGTGTTATTTATTGTTGTTGTTGTTGTTGTTGTTGTGTTGTTATTGTATTTGTTTATTTGTTGTTATTTATTGTTGTGTGTGTATTTATTGTTATTTATTGTTATTGTTGTTATTGTTGTTGTTGTTGTTAGTTATTGTTATTATTGTGTTGTTATTGTGTGTGTGTGTGTGTGTGTGTGTTATTGTGTTGTTGTGTTGTTGTTGTTGTTGTTATTGTTATTTATTGTTGTTGTTTGTTGTTGTGTTGTTATTGTTGTTGTTGTGTTGTTATTTTATTTGTTGTTGTTATATTGTTGTGTGTGTGTTGTGTTATTTATTGTTGTGTGTGTTATTATTTGTGTGTGTGTTGTTGTGTTATTTATTATTGTTGTGTGTGTTGTGTTATTTGTTGTTGTTATTTATTTGTTATTATTATTATTTATTGTTATTGTTATTATTGTTATTATTGTGTGTTATTGTTATTATTGTGTGTTATTATTGTGTGTGTGTGTGTTATTGTGTTATTTGTGTTGTTGTTGTTATTTATTTATTGTTATTGTTATTGTTATTTATTATTATTGTTGTTATTGTGTTGTTGTTTTGTTATTTATTTGTATTGTTATTATTATTATTGTGTTATTATTATTATTATTGTTGTGTGTGTGTGTGTGTTATTGTTATTGTTATTGTTATTTATTGTTGTTGTTGTGTTGTTGTTGTTTATTGTTATTATTTATTGTTGTTGTTATTATTATTGTTGTTGTTGTTGTTGTGTTATTGTGTGTTGTGTTGTGTTGTTGTTATTTATTGTTATTTGTTATTTATTGTTGTTGTTGTTGTTATTTGTTATTGTGTTGTTGATTGTGTGTTGTTATTTGTTGTTGTTTTATTTATTGTTATTATTGTTATTGTTGTTGTGTGTGTTGTTGTTGTTGTTATTTGTTTATTGTTATTGTTGTTGTTGTTATTGTTATTGTTATTGTTGTTGTGTTGTGTGTGTGTTGTGTTGTGTTGTTGTGTTGTGTGTGTTATTGTTGTTTTATTTATTGTGTTGTTATTGTGTTGTGTGTGTTGTTGTGTGTGTGTGTGTTGTGTGTTGTTGTTATTGTTGTTGTGTTGTTGTTATTGTTGTTGTATTTGTTGTTTGTTATTGTTGTTGTTTATTTGTTTATTGTTATTGTTTGTTATTGTTATTGTTGTGTTATTGTTATTGTTTATTGTGTGTGTGTGTGTGTTGTGTGTTGTTGTTATTATTGTGTGTGTTATTGTTATTGTGTTGTGTTATTGTGTTGTTGTTGTTGTGTGTTGTTGTGTTTATTGTTTATTTGTTGTTGTTATTGTTATTATATTGTTATTGTTATTTGTGTTATTGTTATTGTGTTTGTGTGTGTGTGTGTTATTGTGTGTGTGTTATTGTTGTTGTTATTGTGTGTGTGTGTGTTGTTTGTTGTTATTTGTTATTGTTGTTGTTATTGTTATTGTTGTGTTATTGTGTTGTGTGTGTGTGTTATTGTTATTTGTTGTTGTGTTGTTGTGTTGTGTGTTGTGTTTATTGTTTGTTATTTATTTATTTGTTATTGTTATTTATTGTTATTGTTGTGTTGTGTTATTGTGTTGTTGTTGTTGTTGTGTTGTTTATTGTTGTTGTTGTTGTTGTGTTGTGTTGTGTTGTTGTTGTTGTTGTTTTGATTGTTTGTTTATTTATTTATTATTTATTGTGTGTGTTATTGTTGTTGTGTGTGTGTGTGTGTGTGTGTGTGTGTGTGTGTTGTTGTGTTATTGTGTGTGTGTTGTGTGTTGTTGTTGTTTGTTGTTGTTGTGTGTGTTGTTGTGTGTTGTGTTGTGTTGTGTTGTGTGTGTTGTGTGTTGTTATTGTTGTTGTTGTGTTATTTGTTGTTTATTTATTGTTGTGTGTGTGTGTTGTTGTTATTGTGTGTGTGTGTTGTTGTGTGTGTGTTGTTGTTGTTGTTGTTGTGTGTTGTTTATTTGTTGTTATTGTTTGTTATTATTGTTGTTGTGTGTTGTTATTGTGTGTGTTGTGTGTGTTGTTGTTGTTATTGTTATTGTTGTGTTATTTGTTATTGTTGTTGTTTGTTATTGTTGTTATTTATTTATTGTTATTGTTGTTGTTGTGTGTTGTGTGTGTTGTGTTGTTGTGTGTTTGTTGTTGTGTTGTTTTTATTTGTTTGTTTGTTTGTTGTTATTGTTATTGTTATTTGTTGTGTTATTATTGTTGTGTGTGTGTGTTGTTGTTGTTGTGTGTGTGTGTGTTGTGTGTGTGTGTTGTGTGTTGTTGTTTGTTGTTGTTGTTATTTATTGTTTATTTGTTATTTATTGTTGTGTTGTTGTGTGTGTGTTGTTGTGTTGTGTGTTGTTATTGTTATTTGTGTGTGTGTGTGTTGTTGTTGTGTGTTGTTGTGTTGTTGTTGTTGTTGTGTTGTTTGTTGTTTTTGTTGTTTGTTGTTGTTATGTTATTTGTTGTTGTTTGTTTTTATTGTTGTGTGTGTGTGTGTGTGTGTGTGTTATTGTGTTGTGTTGTTGATTTGTTATTGTTTATTTATTTGTTGTTTGTTATATTGTTATTTATTTATTGTTATTATTTATTTATTGTTTATTGTGTTGTTTATTGTGTTTATTGTTATTTATTGTTGTTGTTATTTATTGTTATTGTTATTGTTATTATTTATTATTGTGTTGTGTGTGTGTGTGTGTGTTGTGTGTTGTGTGTTGTTGTTGTTATTGTTATTGTTGTTATTTATTGTTATTGTTATTGTGTGTTGTGTTGTGTGTTGTATTTATTTGTTGTTGTTGTTATTGTTGTTGTTATTGTTATTGTTGTGTGTGTGTTATTGTTGTGTGTGTTGTGTTGTTGTTATTGTTTATTGTTATTGTTGTGTTGTTGTTATTGTTATTTATTGTTATTATTGTGTTATTGTGTGTGTGTGTTGTTGTTGTGTGTGTTGTGTTGTGTTTGTTTTTGTTGTTATTTATTGTTGTGTGTTGTTATTATTGTTGTTTGTGTGTGTGTGTGTGTGTTGTTGTTGTTGTTGTTGTGTTATTGTGTTATTTGTTGTTGTTGTTGTTGTTATTTATTGTTGTTATTGTGTTTGTTGTGTGTGTGTGTTATTGTGTTGTTGTGTGTTGTGTTGTGTTATTGTTATTGTTATTGTGTTGTTGTTGTTGTGTGTTGTGTTATTGTTATTGTGTTTGTTGTTTTTATTGTTATTGTTGTTATTGTTGTGTTGTTGTTGTTGTTGTTGTTGTTTTTATTGTTATTGTGTGTGTTGTGTTGTGTGTTGTTGTTGTTGTGTGTGTTGTGTTGTTGTTTGTTGTTGTTGTTTGTTGTTGTGTGTGTTTATTGTTGTTGTTGTTATTTGTTGTTATTGTTATTGTTGTTATTTATTTGTTGTGTTGTTGTTTTGTGTTATTGTTGTTGTTGTTGTTGTTGTGTTATTTTTGTTATTTATTGTTGTTGTTGTTGTTGTTATTGTTATTGTTGTTGTGTGTGTGTTGTTGTGTTGTTGTGTTGTTGTTGTTGTTGTGTTGTTGTTGTTGTTGTTGTGTTTGTTATTTGTTGTGTTATTATTGTTGTTGTTATTGTTGTTATTGTTGTTTATTTGTTATTGTTGTGTGTTATTTGTGTGTGTTGTTGTGTGTTATTTGTTGTGTTGTGTTTATTGTTGTTGTTTATTGTTATTTGTGTTATTTATTATTGTTGTGTGTTATTGTGTGTGTTGTTGTTGTGTTTTATTGTTATTGTTGTTATTGTTATTTATTGTTGTTGTTGTGTGTGTTGTGTTGTTGTGTTGTTGTTGTTGTGTGTGTTTTTATTTATTTATTGTTATTTATTGTTGTTGTTGTTGTTGTTTTGTTGTTGTTGTTGTTGTTGTTATTTATTGTTATTTATTTATTGTTGTTGTTGTGTGTGTGTGTTGTTATTGTGTTGTGTGTTGTGTTGTTGTGTTGTTGTGTGTGTGTTGTGTTGTGTGTGTGTTGTTGTGTGTTTGTTGTTATTGTTGTTATTGTTATTGTTGTTGTTATTATTGTTATTTATTTATTGTTATTGTTATTGTTGTTGTGTGTGTGTGTGTGTTGTTGTGTTTATTTATTGTTATTTATTGTTGTTATTGTTATTGTTTATTTGTTGTTATTGTTATTTATTGTTATTGTGTGTGTTATTATTGTTGTGTGTTGTGTGTGTTGTGTGTGTTATTGTTGTTGTGTGTGTGTTGTGTGTTATTGTTGTTGTTGTGTGTGTTGTGTTGTGTGTGTTTGTTGTTGTTGTTGTTATTGTTATTTATTGTGTTATTGTTATTGTGTTATTATTGTGTGTTTGTGTGTGTGTTGTTGTTGTGTGTTGTGTTGTTGTTTATTGTTATTGTGTTTATTGTTGTTGTTGTTGTTGTTGTGTTGTTGTGTTGTTGTTGTTGTTGTGTGTTGTGTTGTTGTTGTTGTTATTTGTTATTGTGTGTTGTTGTTGTTGTTATTGTGTGTGTGTTGTTGTGTTGTTGTGTGTGTGTTGTTGTTTATTGTTTGTTTATTTATTTATTTATTTATTGTTGTTGTTGTTGTTGTTATTGTTGTTATTGTTGTTGTTGTGTTGTTGTTGTGTTGTGTGTTGTTGTTGTTGTTATTGTTGTTGTTGTTGTGTTGTTGTTGTTGTTGTTTGTTGTTATTGTGTTGTTATTGTTATTGTTTATTGTTGTGTGTGTGTGTGTGTGTGTTATTGTGTTGTTGTTGTTATTTTGTTATTTGTTATTTGTTTATTTGTTATTATTGTTTGTTATTGTTGTTGTTGTTGTTTGTTGTGTGTTGTTGTTTTTGTTATTTATTGTTGTTGTTGTTGTTATTGTTATTTGTTGTTTGTTGTTGTTGTTGTTGTTGATTGTTTGTTGTTGTTATTGTTGTTGTTGTTATTGTGTGTTATTTGTGTGTGTGTGTTGTTATTTATTGTGTTGTTGTGTTGTTGTTGTGTGTGTGTTATTGTTTGTTGTTATTTGTTATTGTTATTTGTTGTTATTGTTGTTGTTGTTGTGTGTGTTTGTTGTTGTTATTTGTTGTTATTTATATTTATTGTTATTGTGTGTGTGTTATTGTGTGTGTGTGTTGTTGTGTGTTTTTTATTTATTGTTTATTGTTGTTATTTGTTGTTTATTTGTTATTTGTTTATTGTTGTTATTGTTGTTATTGTTATTTATTGTTATTATTGTTATTTATTGTTGTTATTGTGTTGTGTTGTTATTGTGTTGTGTTGTTGTTGTTGTTGTGTGTTGTGTTGTGTTGTTTGTTGTTGTTATTTATTTATTATTGTTATTTATTGTTGTGTTGTTATTGTGTGTTATTGTTATTATTGTGTGTTGTTGTTGTGTTGTTGTTGTTGTTATTGTTTATTGTTTATTGTTATTTATTTATTTATTGTTATTGTTGTTGTTGTTGTTGTTGTTGTTGTTTGTTATTTGTTATTTGTTGTTGTTTGTTTGTTTGTTGTTATTTATTTATTATTTATTATTTATTGTTGTTGTTGTGTTGTGTTGTGTTGTTGTTATTGTTGTTTATTGTTGTTATTGTGTTATTATTTATTTGTTGTTATTTATTGTTGTTGTTGTTGTGTTGTTGTGTTATTGTTGTGTGTTGTTGTTGTGTTGTTGTGTTTGTTTATTTGTTTGTTGTTGTTATTTATTGTTGTTGTGTGTGTTATTTGTTGTTTGTTTGTTGTTGTGTTATTGTTATTGTTGTTGTTATTGTTGTTGTTGTTGTTGTTTGTTGTTTGTTGTTGTTGTTGTTGTTGTTTTGTTGTTGTTTTGTTATTGTTGTTATTTATTGTTATTGTGTGTGTGTTTGTGTGTGTTGTGTGTGTGTGTGTGTGTGTGTTGTTGTGTTGTGTTGTGTGTTGTTGTTGTTGTGTTGTGTTTATTTGTTATTGTTGTTGTTGTTGTGTTGTTGTGTTATTTGTTGTTGTTGTTGTTGTTGTGTATTGTGTTGTTGTTGATTGTTGTTATTTATTGTTATTGTTGTTGTGTTGTTTATTGTTGTTATTTATTGTTGTTGTTGTTGTTGTTGTTGTTGTTGTGTGTGTTGTTGTTGTTGTTGTTGTTTGTTATTATTGTTGTTATTTGTGTGTGTTGTTGTGTGTTATTGTGTGTGTGTGTTGTGTTGTTGTTGTTGTTGTTATTGTTGTTGTTTATTTATTGTTGTGTTGTGTGTTATTGTTATTGTTATTGTTGTTGTTGTTGTTTAGTTGTTGTTATTTATTTATTTATTTATTGTGTTGTTATTTATTGTTGTTGTGTGTTATTGTGTTGTTGTATTTGTTTGTTGTTATTGTTGTTTATTATTGTGTGTTATTGTGTGTGTTGTGTGTTATTGTGTGTGTGTGTGTTGTTTTTATTGTTGTTATTATTGTTGTTGTTGTTATTGTTATTTGTTGTTGTTGTGTTGTGTGTTATTGTTGTTGTTGTTATTGTTGTTATTTGTTATTGTTATTATTGTTGTGTGTGTGTGTGTGTTATTGTGTTATTTGTGTTGTTGTTGTGTTGTTGTTGTTGTTAGTTATTTGTTTGTTATTGTTGTTGTTGTTATTGTTGTTATTATTGTTATTTATTGTTGTGTGTTGTGTGTGTTGTTATTGTTGTTGTTGTTGTTGTTGTTATTTTTATTTATTGTTATTTGTTATTTATTTATTGTTGTTGTTGTTGTGTTATTATTGTTATTGTTATTGTGTGTGTGTTATTGTGTGTTGTGTGTGTGTGTGTGTGTGTGTGTGTGTGTGTGTTTGTTGTTGTTTTTATTTGTTTGTTATTTGTGTTATTGTTATTTATTGTTATTTATTTATTGTTATATTTATTTATTGTTGTGTGTGTGTGTTATTTATTGTTGTGTGTGTTATTATTGTTATTATTGTTATTTGTTGTTGTTGTTGTTTGTTGTTATTGTGTTATTATTGTGTTGTTGTTGTTGTTGTTATTGTTGTGTTGTTGTTATTTGTTGTTATTTATTTATTATTTATTATTGTGTGTGTTGTTATTATTGTGTTATTGTGTTGTGTGTTGTGTGTTGTTGTTGTTATGTTATTGTTGTTGTTATTTATTTGTTGTTATTGTTGTTATTGTTGTTGTGTGTTGTTGTTGTTGTTGTTATTGTTGTTATTATTGTTGTTGTTATTGTTTTGTTGTTTATTGTTTGTTGTTGTTATTGTGTTGTTGTTATTGTTATTGTTGTTGTTGTTGTTTGTTATTGTTATTGTTGTTGTGTGTGTGTTATTTATTGTGTGTGTTGTTGTGTGTTGTGTGTGTGTTGTGTTGTGTGTTATTGTGTTGTTGTGTTGTTGTTGTTGTTGTGTTGTTTGTTTATTTGTTGTTATTTATTTGTTATTGTTATTGTTGTGTTATTGTTGTTGTTGTGTGTGTTATTTATTGTTATTGTTGTTGTTATTGTTGTTATTATTGTTGTTGTTGTTGTTAGTTGTTATTGTTGTTATTGTTGTTATTTGTTGTTATTGTTATTGTTATTTATTATTATTGTTATTGTGTTGTGTGTGTTGTTGTTGTTGTGTGTTATTGTTGTGTTGTTGTTGTTATTATTTATTGTTGTTGTTGTTATTATGTTGTTATTGTTGTTGTTATTGTGTTATTGTTGTGTGTGTTGTGTGTTGTTGTTGTTGTTGTTTGTTTGTTTGTTGTTATTGTTGTTATTTATTTGTTGTTATTTATTGTTGTTATTGTTGTTGTGTGTTGTTGTTGTTATTGTGTGTGTGTGTGTTGTTGTGTGTGTTGTTGTTGTGTTTTTGTTGTTGTTGTTGTTGTTGTGTTATTGTTGTTGTTGTTGTTGTGTTGTTGTTGTTTATTGTTATTTGTTATTATTGTTGTTATTGTTTATTATTGTGTTATTTGTTATTGTTGTGTGTGTTTGTGTGTTGTTGTTGTGTGTTGTGTGTGTGTGTTATTGTTGTTGTTGTTATTTGTTATTGTTGTTATTTATTGTTATTTGTGTTGTTGTTGTGTTGTGTGTGTTATTGTTGTTGTGTGTTGTTGTTTATTTATTTATTGTTATTATTATTGTTATTGTTGTTATTTATTGTTGTTGTGTGTGTTATTGTGTTGTTGTGTGTTGTTGTTGTTGTGTTTTTATTTGTTATTGTTGTTTGTTATTGTGTGTGTTATTGTTGTGTTATTGTGTTGTTATTGTGTGTTATTGTTGTTTATTGTTATTTATTTATTGTTGTTGTGTTGTTGTTGTTGTTATTGTTATTGTTGTTGTTGTTATTGTTGTTTGTTGTTATTTATTATTTATTTATTATTATTGTTATTGTTGTGTGTGTTATTGTGTGTGTGTGTTATTGTGTGTGTTGTTGTGTTTTGTTGTTGTTATTTATTTATTATTGTTATTTATTGTTGTTGTTGTTATTGTTGTTATTGTTGTTTGTTATTGTTTGTTATTGTTGTTTGTTGTTATTGTTTATTGTTATTTGTTATTGTGTGTGTGTGTGTTGTGTTATTGTTGTGTGTGTGTTGTGTTGTGTTGTTTTGTTTTTGTTATTGTTTGTTGTTATTGTTGTGTGTGTGTGTGTTATTGTTGTTGTTGTTGTTGTTGTGTTGTGTTGTTGTTTATTGTTATTTATTATTTATTTATTGTTGTTATTTGTTTGTTGTTGTTATTGTTGTTATTGTTGTTGTTGTTGTTGTGTTGTTGTTGTTGTTATGTTGTTTTTATTGTTATTGTTGTTATTATTTGTGTGTTATTATTATTGTTATTGTGTGTGTGTTATTGTGTTGTGTGTGTGTGTTGTTATTGTTGTTATTGTTGTTATTTATTGTTATTTATTTATTTGTTTGTTATTTGTTATTGTTGTTATTTATTGTTATTTATTGTTGTGTGTTGTTGTTGTTGTTGTTATTGTTGTTGTTGTTGTTGTTGTGTTGTTGTGTTGTTGTTGTTGTTGTTGTTTGTTGTTTATTTATTTATTGTTATTTATTGTTATTTGTTATTTATTTGTTGTTATTTATTGTTATTGTGTTGTGTGTGTTGTGTGTGTGTGTGTGTGTGTGTTGTTTATTTGTTATTTATTTATTGTTGTTATTATTGTGTTGTTATTGTGTTGTGTGTGTGTGTGTTGTTGTTGTGTGTTGTTGTTGTTTGTTGTTGTTGTTGTTATTGTTGTTGTTGTGTTGTTGTTGTTGTTGTTGTTGTTTTTGTTTATTTGTTATTGTTGTTGTTGTTGTTGTGTTGTTGTTGTTGTTGTTGTTTGTTGTTGTGTGTTGTTTGTTGTTGTTGTTGTGTTATTTATTGTGTTGTTGTTGTGTTGTGTGTTGTTTGTTGTTTGTTGTTGTTGTTGTTGTGTGTTATTGTTGTTGTTGTTATTTATTGTTGTGTATTTATTTATTGTTATTGTGTGTGTTTATTTATTTATTGTGTGTGTGTTGTTGTTATTGTGTGTTGTGTGTTGTTGTTGTTATTTGTTATTTATTGTTATTGTTGTTATTGTTATTGTTATTTGTTGTGTTATTTATTGTGTGTGTGTTATTGTGTGTTGTGTGTGTTATTGTGTGTGTTGTTATTGTTATTGTGTGTGTGTGTGTGTTATTGTGTTGTGTTGTTGTATTTGTTATTGTTGTTGTTATTTATTTATTGTTATTTGTTGTTGTTGTTATTGTTTATTGTTATTGTTATTATTTGTGTGTGTTGTTGTTGTGTGTTGTGTGTGTGTGTGTTATTATTGTTGTTGTTGTGTTGTTATTGTTGTGTGTGTTATTTGTTATTGTTATTTATTGTTATTGTTGTTATTGTTATTTATTATTTATTGTTGTGTGTGTTGTTGTTTGTTTGTTGTTTATTTATTGTTATTGTTATTATTGTTTATTTATTGTTATTTGTTGTTATATTTGTGTTGTTGTGTGTTATTGTTATTTATTGTTGTTATTGTGTGTGTGTGTGTGTGTGTGTGTGTTGTTGTGTTGTTATTTGTTGTGTGTTGTTGTTGTTGTGTGTTGTTGTTATTTATTGTTGTGTGTGTGTGTGTGTGTGTTGTGTTATTGTTGTTGTGTGTTGTGTGTGTTTGTTGTTATTGTTATTGTGTTATTGTTATTTATTGTTGTTGTTGTTGTTGTTGTTGTTGTGTGTGTTGTTGTGTTGTGTTGTTGTTGTTGTTGTTGTTGTTTGTTGTTGTTATTGTTTGTTTGTTGTTATTGTTTATTTATTGTTATTTGTTGTTATTGTTGTGTGTGTGTTATTTATTATTGTTGTGTTGTTGTGTTGTTGTGTTGTGTTGTTGTTGTTTATTTGTTGTTGTTGTTATTATTTATTGTTATTGTGTGTGTGTGTGTGTGTGTGTTGTGTTGTGTGTGTGTTGTTGTTGTTGTTGTGTTGTTGTTGTTGTGTGTGTTGTTATTTATTATTTATTGTTATTATTGTTATTGTTATTTATTGTGTGTTATTTGTTTATTTATTGTTGTTGTGTGTGTTGTGTGTGTGTGTGTTGTTGTGTGTGTTGTTTTATTTGTTATTTATTTATTGTTGTTGTTATTTATTGTTATTTATTATTGTTGTTGTGTGTTATTGTTATTTATTATTTGTGTGTGTGTGTGTGTGTTATTGTTGTTATTTGTTATTGTTTGTTGTTGTGTGTGTGTGTTGTTTTTATTGTTGTGTTGTTGTTATTGTGTTATTGTTATTTATTTATTGTTATTGTTGTTTGTTTGTTGTTTGTTATTGTTGTTTATTTGTTGTGTTGTTGTGTGTTGTTGTTGTGTGTGTGTTGTGTGTGTTGTTGTGTTGTGTGTTGTTGTTGTTGTTTGTTGTTGTTTGTTGTTATTTATTGTTGTTATTGTTGTGTTATTGTGTGTTGTTGTGTGTTGTTATTGTTGTGTTGTGTTGTGTGTGTGTGTGTGTGTTGTTGTGTTGTTATTGTTGTTGTTGTTGTTGTGTTGTGTTGTTGTTGTTGTTGTTTATTTATTTATTGTTGTGTTGTTGTTGTGTGTTGTTGTTGTTGTGTTGTTGTTGTTGTTATTTATTGTTGTTGTTATTTATTGTGTTGTGTGTGTGTGTGTGTGTGTGTTGTGTTGTTATTATTTATTGTGTTGTGTGTGTGTTTTGTTGTTGTTGTTTGTTTGTTGTTATTTATTGTGTTATTGTTATTGTGTTGTTATTGTTGTGTGTGTGTTGTTGTTGTTGTGTGTGTGTTGTTGTTGTTATTGTTGTTATTTGTTATTTGTTATTGGTTATTTGTTGTTATTTATTTATTTATTGTTGTTATTGTTATTGTGTGTTATTGTTGTGTGTGTGTGTTGTTATTGTTATTATTGTTGTTGTGTGTGTTGTTGTTGTTGTGTTGTTGTTGTTTGTTTGTTGTTGTTATTTATTTATTGTTATTGTTTATTTATTTTGTTGTGTTATTGTTATTGTGTGTGTGTGTTGTGTGTTGTTGTTAGTGTTTGTTGTTGTTGTTGTTATTGTTATTATTTGTTGTTATTTATTGTTATTATTGTTATTGTTGTGTGTGTTATTATTGTGTGTGTGTGTGTGTTGTGTGTTATTGTTATTGTTGTTGTTGTGTTGTTTTGTTATTTGTTGTTGTTTATTGTTATTTGTGTGTTATTTGTTGTTGTGTTGTTGTGTTTGTTGTTGTGTTGTTGTGTGTTATTATTGTGTGTTATTATTGTGTGTGTGTGTGTTATTGTTATTGTGTTATTGTGTGTGTGTGTGTGTGTTGTTGTTGTGTGTTGTTGTTGTTGTGTTTTTGTTTGTTATTATTATTATTGTTATTTATTGTTGTTGTTTGTTGTTTATTGTTATTATTTATTGTTATTGTTATTATTATTATTGTTATTATTGTGTGTGTGTTATTGTGTGTGTGTGTGTTGTGTGTTATTGTGTGTGTGTGTGTGTTGTGTGTTGTTGTTTTGTTTATTGTTGTTATTTATTGTTGTTGTTATTGTTGTTGTTATTATTTTGTTGTTGTTATTTATTTGTTATTATTTGTTGTTATTTATTATTATTGTTATTTATTTGTGTGTGTGTGTTTGTTATTGTGTTATTGTGTGTGTGTGTGTGTGTGTGTGTTTTTTGTTGTTGTTGTTGTTTGTTGTTGTTTATTTGTTGTTGTTATTGTTATTGTTATTTGTTATTTGTTGTTGTGTGTTGTGTGTGTGTGTGTGTGTGTGTGTTGTTGTGTTATTGTGTTGTGTGTGTGTTGTTGTTGTTTTGTTGTTTATTTATTTATTGTTTGTTATTTGTTGTTTATTGTTATTGTTATTTATTGTTATTGTGTGTTGTGTTGTTGTTGTTGTTGTTGTTTTATTGTTTGTTATTGTTATTTGTTGTTGTGTTATTTATTTATTTGTTATTGTTGTGTGTGTGTTATTGTTGTGTTGTGTGTTGTTGTTGTGTTGTTGTTTGTTTGTTTGTTATTTTTGTTGTGTGTTGTGTTATTGTGTGTGTTGTTGTTGTTGTGTTGTGTTGTGTTGTGTGTGTGTTGTGTGTTGTTGTTGTTGTTGTTGTGTGTGTTGTTTGTTGTTGTTGTTGTTTATTTATTATTTGTGTGTTATTATTGTGTGTTGTGTGTGTTGTGTTGTGTGTGTGTGTGTGTGTTGTGTTTGTTTTTATTTATTTGTTGTTGTGTGTGTTGTGTGTTGTGTGTTGTGTGTTTATTTGTTATTTGTTGTTGTTTGTTGTTGTTGTTGTGTGTGTGTGTTGTTTGTTGTTGTTGTTGTTGTTGTTGTTATTGTTATTTGTGTTGTTATTATTTGTTATTGTGTGTGTGTTGTTGTTATTGTTGTTGTTTGTTGTTTGTTGTTGTTATTTATTTGTTTGTTTGTTATTTATTGTTTATTTATTGTTATTGTTATTTATTTGTGTGTTGTTATTTGTTATTGTTGTTGTGTTGTGTTGTGTTGTGTGTTTGTTATTGTTATTGTTTATTGTTGTTGTTATTGTTATTGTGTGTGTGTGTGTTGTTGTTGTTGTTGTGTGTGTTATTGTTGTGTTGTTTTGTTTGTTGTTATTTATTTGTTGTGTGTTGTGTTGTTGTTGTTGTTGTGTGTGTGTTGTTTGTTGTTGTTTGTTTATTTATTGTTATTTATTGTTATTTATTGTTATTGTGTGTGTTATTGTTTGTGTGTTGTGTTGTTGTTATTTATATTGTTTATTTGTTATTATTGTTATTGTTGTTGTGTGTGTGTGTGTGTGTGTGTGTTATTATTGTTATTATTGTTGTGTTATTATTGTGTGTTGTGTGTTATTGTTGTTGTGTTGTATTTGTTATTTGTTGTTATTTGTTATTTATTATTTATTGTGTTATTTATTGTTATTGTTATTTATTGTTATTGTTGTTATTGTGTGTGTGTGTGTGTGTGTTGTGTGTGTTGTGTGTGTTGTGTGTGTGTTGTTTATTTATTGTTGTTATTGTTATTGTTATTGTGTGTGTGTTATTGTTATTGTGTGTGTGTGTGTGTGTTGTGTGTGTGTGTTATTTATTGTGTGTGTTGTGTGTGTGTGTGTTTTTGTTTTTATTTGTGTTATTGTTATTGTGTTGTTGTTGTGTGTGTGTGTGTTGTGTTTTTGTTTATTGTTATTGTTGTTATTTGTTATTTGTTATTTGTGTTGTTGTTATTGTTTGTTGTGTTATTTGTTATTTGTTTATTTGTTGTTGTGTTGTGTTGTGTGTGTGTTGTTGTGTGTGTTGTTGTTGTTTTTGTTGTTGTTTGTTGTTATTGTTATTGTTATTTATTGTTATTGTTATTTATTGTGTTATTTATTGTGTGTGTTGTTGTGTTGTGTGTGTGTTGTGTGTGTGTTATTGTGTTGTTGTGTGTTGTTGTGTTGTTATTTGTTATTTATTATTGTTTGTTATTGTTATTTATTGTTGTGTTGTGTGTGTGTTGTTATTTGTTATATTGTGTTGTTGTGTGTTATTGTGTGTGTGTGTGTTGTGTTGTGTGTGTTGTTGTGTTTGTTGTTGTTATTTGTTGTTATTTATTTGTTGTTATTGTGTGTGTGTTGTGTTTGTTGTGTGTGTTGTTGTTATTGTTGTTGTGTTTGTTTGTTGTTATTTGTTATTTGTGTGTGTTGTTTATTGTTGTTGTGTGTTGTGTGTTGTTGTTGTTGTTGTTTGTTTATTATTTGTTATTTGTTATTGTTATTTGTTATTGTTATTGGTGTTTATTTATTGTTGTTGTTGTTGTGTGTGTTGTTATTGTTGTTATTGTTATTGTTGTGTTATTGTTATTTGTGTGTGTGTTGTGTTTGTTATTTGTTTATTTGTTATTGTTATTGTTGTTGTTGTGTTATTGTTATTGTTATTGTTGTTGTTGTTGTTGTTGTTGTTTGTTTGTTGTATTTGTTGTTGTTGTTGTTGTTGTGTGTGTTATTGTTGTTGTTGTTGTTATTTGTTGTTTGTTGTTGTTTATTGTTGTTGTTGTGTTGTTGTTGTTGTTGTTGTTGTTGTTGTGTTGTTGTTGTTGTTTGTTTGTTGTTGTGTGTGTGTGTGTTATTGTTATTGTTTATTTGTTATTGTTGTTGTTGTTGTGTTGTTGTTGTGTGTGTTGTTGTTTATTTGTTGTTTGTGTTTATTTGTTATTATTTATTGTTTGTTATTGTTGTGTGTGTGTGTGTGTGTGTGTTGTTGTTGTTGTGTTGTTTTTATTGTTGTTTGTTATTATTGTGTTGTTGTGTTGTGTTGTTGTGTTGTGTTGTGTTTATTGTTGTTATTTGTTGTTTGTTATTGTTATTGTTGTTATTTGTTGTTATTGTTATTTATTATTGTGTGTTATTGTGTTGTGTGTGTGTGTTGTTATTGTTGTTATTTGTGTGTTGTTATTGTTATTTATTGTTGTGTGTTATTATTGTTGTTGTGTTATTGTGTGTGTGTGTGTGTGTTGTTGTTGTTGTGTTGTTGTTGTGTTGTTAGTTGTTGTTTATATTGTTGTTGTTTTTGTTGTTGTTGTGTTGTTGTGTTATTTATTGTTGTGTTGTGTTGTTGTTTTATTTGTTGTTTTTATTTGTTGTTGTTATTGTTGTTATTGTTATTTATTGTTGTTGTTGTGTGTTATTTGTTGTGTTGTGTGTTGTTTGTGTTATTGTTGTGTTGTTGTGTGTTGTTGTTGTTGTGTGTTGTTGTTTATTGTTTTATTTATTGTTGTTATTGTTGTTGTTATTGTTATTTATTGTTGTGTTGTTGTTGTTGTTGTTGTTATTTATTGTTGTTGTGTTGTGTTGTTAGTTTATTGTTATTTGTTATTGTTTGTTATTATTTATTGTGTGTTGTTATTTGTGTTGTTGTTGTTGTGTTGTTATTTATTGTTATTGTTGTGTGTGTGTGTTGTGTGTTTGTGTGTTGTGTTGTTGTGTTGTGTGTGTTGTGTTTTATTGTTGTTATTTATTTATTGTTGTTGTTGTGTGTTGTGTTGTGTGTTGTATTGTTGTTATTGTGTTTATTGTTGTTATTGTGTGTGTTGTTGTTGTGTTGTTGTTGTGTGTGTGTTGTGTTGTGTTGTTGTTGTTGTGTTGTTGTTTAATTATTGTTTATTGTTGTTATTTATTGTTGTTGTTGTTGTTGTTATTGTTGTGTGTGTGTTGTTATTGTGTGTGTTATTGTGTGTGTTGTGTGTGTGTTGTGTTGTTATATTTATTTATTTATTGTTATTTGTTGTTATTGTTGTTGTGTGTTATTGTTATTGTTGTTGTTGTGTGTTATTGTGTGTGTTGTTGTTGTTGTGTTTGTTATTGTTATTGTTTTGTTATTTATTTATTATTGTTTATTTATTGTTGTTATTGTTTATTGTTGTTATTGTGTGTGTGTTGTTGTGTTGTGTGTGTTGTTGTTGTGTGTGTGTGTGTTGTTGTTGTTGTTGTTGTTTTTATTTGTTGTTGTTGTTATTTGTTATTGTTGTTATTGTTGTGTTGTTGTTGTGTTATTGTTGTTGTGTTTTTGTTGTTGTTTATTGTGTGTTGTTATTGTTATTGTTGTTATTTATTGTTGTTGTGTGTGTTGTTGTGTTTATGTTTATTGTTGTTATTATTGTTGTGTTGTGTTATTTGTGTGTGTTGTTATTTGTTGTGTTGTGTTGTTGTGTTGTGTTGTGTGTTGTGTGTGTTGTTGTTGTTGTTGGTTGTTATTGTGTTGTTATTGTTGTGTGTGTGTTGTTATTTATTGTTGTTATTATTTATTTATTATTGTGTTATTGTTTATTTGTTGTTATTTATTTATTTATTTATTTATTGTTTATTATTTGTTATTGTTATTGTTATTTATTGTGTGTGTGTGTGTTATTATTGTTATTGTGTGTGTGTGTGTGTGTGTGTGTGTGTGTGTGTTGTGTTGTGTGTTGTTATTATTTATTGTTATTGTTATTGTTATTATTATTGTTATTGTGTGTGTTATTGTTATTGTGTTGTTGTTGTTGTGTGTTGTTGTTGTTTGTTGTTGTTGTTATTGTTATTTATTTATTGTGTGTGTGTTATTGTTATTGTGTTATTGTGTTGTTGTGTTTGTTGTTATTATTCATTTATTTATTTATTTATTGTTGTTGTTGTTGTTATTGTTATTGTTATTGTTGTGTTGTGTGTTATTATTGTTTGTGTGTGTTGTTGTTGTTATTGTTGTTATTGTTGTTATTTGTTGTTTGTTGTTATTGTTTATTTATTGTTGTTTATTGTTGTTATTGTTGTGTTGTGTTGTTGTTGTTGTGTTGTGTTGTTGTTGTTGTTGTTGTTTTTTGTTATTTGTTATTGTTTATTTGTTGTTATTGTTGTTGTGTTGTTGTTGTTATTATTATTGTGTTGTTATTTATTGTGTTGTTGTGTGTGTTGTTGTTTATTTGTTGTTTATTGTTATTTATTGTTTGTTATTTATTGTGTGTTATTGTTATTATTTATTGTTGTGTGTGTTATTGTTATTGTGTTGTTATTGTGTGTGTGTGTTGTGTGTGTTGTGTGTGTGTGTGTTGTTGTTGTGTTGTTATTTATTGTTGTTATTGTTGTTATTGTTATTGTTGTTGTTATTTGTTGTTGTTGTTGTTGTTATTGTTGTTGTTTGTTGTTTATTTTATTTATTGTTTATTTATTTATTTATTTATTATTATTGTTATTGTTATTTATTGTTTATTGTTGTGTGTGTTGTGTGTTGTGTGTGTGTGTGTGTGTGTGTGTGTGTGTTGTGTGTTATTGTTGTGTTGTTGTTGTGTTGTTGTGTTGTTGTTGTTTGTTGTTATTTATTGTTATTGTTGTTGTTGTTGTTATTATTGTTGTTGTTGTTGTGTTGTGTTGTTTTATTATTTATTTGTTATTATTTATTTATTTATTTATTGTTGTTATTGTTGTTGTGTGTGTGTGTTGTGTGTTGTTGTGTTGTTGTTGTGTTATTTATTGTTTATTGTTTATTGTGTTATTGTGTGTTATTGTTATTGTTTGTGTGTGTGTTGTGTTGTTGTGTGTGTGTGTGTTGTGTTGTGTTGTTATTTTTGTTATTGTTATTGTTGTTGTTATTGTTGTTATTGTTGTTATTGTTGTGTTGTGTTATTGTTGTTGTTTGTTGTTATTTATTTATTTATTTATTGTTGTTGTTGTTGTTGTGTTGTTGTTGTTTTGTTGTTGTTGTTGTTATTTATTTATTTGTTGTTGTGTGTTATTTATTTATTGTTATTGTTGTTGTGTGTTGTTATTGTTGTGTTGTTGTTGTTGTTGTTTGTTATTTATTTTTTGTTTATTTGTTAGTTTGTTTGTTGTTATTGTTGTTATTGTTATTGTTGTTATTGTTATTGTGTGTGTTGTGTGTTTGTGTGTGTTGTTGTTGTTGTTGTTGTTGTTGTGTGTTGTTATTTATTTATTTATTGTTGTTGTGTTATTGTTTGTGTTGTTGTGTGTATTGTTATTTATTGTTGTTGTTGTGTTGTTGTTGTTGTTGTTGTTTGTTGTTATTGTGTTGTGTTGTTGTTGTTGTTGATGTTTATTTGTTGTTGTTATTTGTTTGTTGTTGTTATTGTTGTTTGTTATTGTTGTTGTTGTGTGTTGTTTGTTGTGTTGTTGTTGTTGTTTATTTGTTATTTATTGTTGTTTGTTGTTGTTATTTGTTATTATTGTTGTTGTTGTTGTTGTTGTTGTTATTTATTGTTGTTATTGTTATTTGTTGTTGTTTATTGTTGTTATTTATTGTGTGTGTGTTATTGTTGTTGTTGTGTTGTGTTATTGTTATTGTTGTTGTGTTGATTGTTGTTGTTGTTTGTTTTATTGTTGTTGTTGTTATTTATTGTTGTTGTTGTGTGTGTGTGTTATTGTGTTGTTGTGTGTGTGTGTTGTTGTTGTTGTTTATTGTTGTTTGTTGTTATTGTTATTTATTGTGTGTTGTTATTGTGTTGTTGTTGTTGTGTTGTTGTTGTTGTTGTTGTTGTTGTTATTTGTTGTTATTGTTGTTGTTGTGTGTGTGTGTTGTTTTTGTTGTTTGTTGTTATTGTTGTTGTTGTTGTTGTTGTTGTTGTGTTTATTGTGTGTTGTTGTGTTTTTTTGTTGTTGTTTGTTGTTGTTGTTATTGTTATTGTTGTGTTGTGTGTGTGTGTGTGTGTGTGTTATTTGTTATTGTTGTTGTTGTTTGTGTTGTTGTTGTTATTTGTTTATTTGTTGTTTATTTATTTGTTTGTGTGTTATTGTTATTATTGTTATTGTTATTTATTGTTTGTTGTGTGTGTTGTGTTGTTGTTGTTGTTGTTGTTGTTTTTATTTATTTGTTGTTGTGTTGTTATTTATTGTTGTTGTTGTTATTTATTGTTGTGTGTGTTATTGTTGTTGTTGTGTGTGTGTGTGTGTGTGTGTTGTATTGTTGTTGTTTGTTGTGTTGTTGTTGTTATTGTTGTTTATTGTTGTTATGTTTATTGTTATTTGTTATTGTTGTTATTTATTTGTTATTTGTTGTTGTTGTTGTTTATTTGTTATTATTGTGTTGTTATTGTTGTGTTATTGTGTGTGTTGTTGTTGTGTTGTTGTGTGTTTGTTGTTGTTTGTTGTTTATTGTTATTTGTTGTTTATTTATTTATTATTGTGTGTGTGTGTTGTTATTGTTGTGTGTGTGTTATTGTGTTATTGTTGTGTGTGTGTGTGTGTGTGTGTTGTGTTGTTGTTTGTTGTTGTTTATTGTTATTGTGTTGTTGTTGTTGTGTGTTGTTATTGTGTGTTGTTGTGTGTGTGTGTTGTGTGTTGTGTTATTGTGTGTGTGTTGTTGTGTTATTTGTGTTGTTGTTGTTATTGTTGTTATTGTTATTGTTGTTGTTGTTGTTGTTGTTGTTATTGTTATTTATTTATTTATTTATTATTGTTGTTGTGTATTTATTGTGTTGTTGTGTGTTGTGTTGTGTTGTTGTGTGTTGTGTTGTTGTGTTGTTGTTGTTATTTATTTATTTGTTATTTATTTATTGTTATTTATTATTGTTGTGTTGTTGTGTGTTATTGTTGTTATTTGTTGTTATTTGTTATTGTGTGTTGTTGTTGTTATTGTTGTTGTTTGTGTGTTATTGTTGTTGTTATTGTGTTATTGTTATTTGTTGTTGTTATTTGTTGTGTTGTTGTTTGTTTGTGTTGTTGTTTATTGTTGTTATTGTTGTTGTTGTTGTTGTGTTATTGTTTGTTGTTGTTGTGTTGTTGTTTGTTTGTTTATTGTTATTTAATTTATTTATTGTTATTGTGTTATATTGTTATTGTTATTATTATTGTGTGTTGTTATTGTGTGTGTTATTGTTGTGTTATTGTGTTGTTGTTGTGTGTTGTTATTTATTATTTATTTGTTGTTTGTTGTTTGTTGTTTGTTATTGTTGTTATTTATTTGTTATTTATTGTTGTTGTTGTTGTTGTTGTTGTGTTTGTGTGTGTTGTTGTGTTGTTATTGTTGTTGTTATTTGTTGTTATTTGTTGTTGTTTATTTGTTATTATTGTTGTTATTGTGTTATTGTTGTGTTATTTATTGTGTGTGTGTTGTTGTTATTGTTGTTGTGTGTTATTATTGTTGTTGTGTGTGTGATTGTTATTGTTATTGTTATTTGTTGTTGTTGTGTGTGTGTGTTGTGTTGTTATTGTTATTGTTGTGTTATTGTTGTTGTTGTTGTTGTTGTTGGTTGTTTGTTGTTGTTGTTGTTGTTGTTGTTATTATTTATTGTTGTTATTTGTTGTTGTGTTGTGTTGTTGTTATTTGTTGTTGTTATTGTTGTTGTTATTTATTATTTATTGTTGTTATTATTTATTATTTATATTGTGTTATTGTTGTGTTGTGTGTGTGTGTGTGTGTGTTATTGTTGTTATTGTGTATTTATTGTGTTGTTGTTGTTGTTGTTGTTATATTTATTTATTGTTTATTGTTTGTTGTTGTTGTTTATTGTTGTTATTGTTGTGTTATTGTGTTATTGTTATTGTGTTATTGTTGTGTTGTTATTGTGTGTGTTGTGTGTGTGTGTGTGTGTGTGTGTGTGTGTGTGTTGTGTTGTGTTGTTGTTGTTATTGTTATTTATTTATTGTTGTTGTTGTTGTGTGTTATTGTGTGTGTTGTGTGTTGTGTGTTGTTGTTGTGTGTTGTGTGTGTTGTTGTTGTTGTTGTTATTGTTATTTATTTATTTATTGTTGTTATTTGTTTATTGTTGTTATTTATTGTTATTATTTATTTATTGTGTGTGTTGTGTGTGTTATTGTGTGTGTGTGTTATTATTGTTGTGTTGTGTGTTGTTATTTGTTGTTGTTGTTGTTGTGTATTTATTGTTATTGTTATTGTTATTGTTATTATTATTTATTATTGTTATTGTTATTGTTGTGTTGTGTTGTTGTTATTGTGTGTTGTTGTGTGTGTTGTTATTTATTGTTATTTATTGTTGTTATTGTTTGTTGTGTTGTTTGTTGTTATTTGTGTGTGTTGTTTATTGTGTGTGTGTGTTGTGTTGTGTGTGTGTTATTGTGTGTGTTGTTATTGTTATTATTGTTGTTGTTGTTTGTTGTTATTTATTTGTTGTGTTATTTGTTATTTATTGTTATTATTGTTATTTATTGTTATTGTTATTGTTATTGTTGTGTTGTGTGTTGTGTGTTTGTTATTTATTGTTGTTATTGTTTATTGTTATTGTTATTATTGTGTTATTGTTATTGTGTGTTGTTATATTGTGTGTTATTGTTGTTGTGTTGTTATTGTTGTTGTGTGTTGTGTTATTGTTTATTGTTATTTGTTTGTTATTTGTTATTGTTGTTATTTATTGTGTGTGTTATTTGTTATTTATTTATTGTTGTTGTGTTTGTTGTGTTGTTGTTGTGTGTTGTTGTTGTTGTTGTGTGTTGTGTTGTTGTTGTTTTGTTATTGTTGTTATTTGTTGTTGTTGATTTGTTATTGTTTATTTATTATTGTTATTGTGTTATTGTTATTGTTATTATTATTATTGTTATTGTGTTATTATATTATTGTGTGTGTTGTGTGTGTGTGTGTTATTATTGTTATTGTTATTGTTGTGTTATTTATTGTTGTTTGTTATTGTGTTATTGTTTATTGTGTGTTATTATTATTGTGTGTGTGTTATTTATTGTTATTGTTATTTATTTGTTATTATTTATTGTTTATTGTGTTATGTTATTGTTATTATTATTTATTGTTATTTATTGTTATTATTTATTTATTGTGTTATTGTTATTGTTTGTGTGTTGTTATGTTATATTTATTTATTATTGTGTGTGTGTGTGTGTTATTGTTATTATTGTGTGTGTGTGTGTGTGTGTGTGTGTGTTGTGTGTGTGTGTTATTATTTATTGTTATTATTTATTATTATTATATTTATTGTTGTGTGTATTATTATTGTGTGTGTGTGTTGTGTGTGTGTGTGTGTTGTGTGTGTGTATTGTTATTGTGTGTGTGTGTTATTGTTATTGTTATTGTGTGTGTGTGTGTGTGTTATTGTTGTGTTGTGTGTGTTGTTTGTTTATTGTTATTGTTATTGTTATTATTGTTATTTGTGTGTGTTATTGTGTGTTGTGTGTGTGTGTGTGTTGTTGTTATTGTTGTTGTGTTGGTTGTTTGTTGTTATTGTTTGTTATTGTTTGTTGTGTTATTGTTTATTGTGTTTATTATTGTGTGTGTGTGTGTTGTTATTGTGTGTTATTGTTATTGTTATTGTTGTTGTTGTATTGTTGTTATTGTTATTGTTATTGTTATTGTTATTATTGTTGTTGTTGTTATTGTTATTATTGTGTTGTGTTATTGTTGTGTGTGTGTTGTTTTGTTATTGTTGTTATTGTTATTGTTATTTGTTGTTGTTGTTGTTTGTTTATTTATTTATTGTTTATTGTTGTTATTGTTATTGTTATTGTTATTGTTGTTGTTGTTGTGTGTGTTATTGTTATTGTTGTGTGTGTGTTATTGTGTGTTATTGTGTGTGTTATTATTGTTATTGTTGTGTGTTGTGTTGTTGTTTATTTGTTGTTATTGTTGTTATTTGTTGTTGTTGTGTTGTTGTGTTGTTATTTATTGTGTTGTGTGTGTTGTTGTGTTGTTATTGTTATTGTTATTGTTATTGTGTGTGTGTGTTGTTGTTGTTGTTGTGTTATTTGTTGTTGTTATTGTTATTATTGTTATTGTTGTTAGTTTGTTGTTATTGTTATTGTTGTTATTGTGTGTTATTGTGTGTTGTGTTGTTGTGTTGTTATTGTGTGTGTGTTGTTGTTGTTGTTGTTTTTATATTGTTATTGTGTTGTTGTTGTGTTGTTATTGTTGTTATTTATTGTTATTGTTGTGTTGTTGTGTTGTTGTTATTTTATTGTTATTGTTATTATTGTTTGTGTGTTGTGTGTGTGTGTTTATTGTTGTTGTTGTGTTATTTATTGTTGTTGTTATTGTTGTTGTTTTGTTATTTATTATTGTTTATTGTTATTATTGTTATTATTTATTGTGTGTTATTGTTATTGTGTTATTGTGTGTTATTGTTGTTGTGTTGTTATTTGTGTGTGTTGTTGTTATTATTATTGTTTATTGTGTTATTATTTATTGTTATTGTTGTTATTTATTGTTGTTTGTTATTATTGTTATATTGTTATTTATTTATTGTATTGTGTGTGTTGTGTGTTGTTGTTATTGTTATTGTGTGTGTGTTGTGTTATTGTGTGTGTGTGTTATTGTTATTGTTTATTATTATTATTATTGTTATTATTATTGTGTTATTTATTGTGTGTGTGTGTGTGTGTGTGTTGTGTGTGTGTTGTTGTTTATTGTGTGTGTTATTGTTGTTGTTGTTATTTATTGTGTTATTGTTGTTATTGTTATTGTTATTGTTATTGTTGTTATTATTGTTGTTATTGTTGTTATTGTTTATTGTTTGTTATTTATTGTTATTGTGTGTTATTGTGTTGTTATTGTGTGTGTGTGTGTGTGTGTGTGTTATTGTTGTTGTTATTGTTGTTATTGTTGTTTATTGTTGTTATTGTTGTTATTTATTGTTTATTTGTTATTGTGTTGTTGTTGTGTGTTGTGTGTGTGTGTGTGTTGTGTTGTTATTATTGTTATTGTTATTGTGTGTGTGTGTGTTATTGTGTTGTTAGTTATTTGTTATTGTTTATTTATTGTTGTTATTGTTATTGTTATTTGTTATTGTTGTTATTGTTGTTATTATTGTTGTTGTTGTTGTTGTTATTGTTTGTTGTTATTGTTATTGTTATTGTTATTTATTTATTGTGTGTGTGTGTTGTTATTGTGTGTGTGTTATTGTGTGTGTGTGTGTTATTATTGTTGTGTTATTGTGTGTGTTGTTATTTATTGTTATTGTTTATTATTTATTGTTGTTATTTATTGTGTGTGTGTGTGTGTTGTTGTTATTGTTGTTGTTATTTGTGTTGTTTATTGTGTGTTGTTGTTATTGTTATTGTTGTTGTTGTGTGTTGTTATTTATTGTGTTGTTATTGTTATTTATTGTTATTTGTGTGTGTGTGTGTATTTATTGTTGTTGTTGTTGTTGCCCCCCCCCCCCCCCCCCCCCCCCCCCCCCCCCCCCCCCCCCCCCCCCCCCCCCCCCCCCCCCCCCCCCCCCCCCCCCCCCCCCCCCCCCCCCCCCCCCCCCCCCCCCCCCCCCCCCCCCCCCCCCCCCCCCCCCCCCCCCCCCCCCCCCCCCCCCCCCCCCCCCCCCCCCCCCCCCCCCCCCCCCCCCCCCCCCCCCCCCCCCCCCCCCCCCCCCCCCCCCCCCCCCCCCCCCCCCCCCCCCCCCCCCCCCCCCCCCCCCCCCCCCCCCCCCCCCCCCCCCCCCCCCCCCCCCCCCCCCCCCCCCCCCCCCCCCCCCCCCCCCCCCCCCCCCCCCCCCCCCCCCCCCCCCCCCCCCCCCCCCCCCCCCCCCCCCCCCCCCCCCCCCCCCCCCCCCCCCCCCCCCCCCCCCCCCCCCCCCCCCCCCCCCCCCCCCCCCCCCCCCCCCCCCCCCCCCCCCCCCCCCCCCCCCCCCCCCCCCCCCCCCCCCCCCCCCCCCCCCCCCCCCCCCCCCCCCCCCCCCCCCCCCCCCCCCCCCCCCCCCCCCCCCCCCCCCCCCCCCCCCCCCCCCCCCCCCCCCCCCCCCCCCCCCCCCCCCCCCCCCCCCCCCCCCCCCCCCCCCCCCCCCCCCCCCCCCCCCCCCCCCCCCCCCCCCCCCCCCCCCCCCCCCCCCCCCCCCCCCCCCCCCCCCCCCCCCCCCCCCCCCCCCCCCCCCCCCCCCCCCCCCCCCCCCCCCCCCCCCCCCCCCCCCCCCCCCCCCCCCCCCCCCCCCCCCCCCCCCCCCCCCCCCCCCCCCCCCCCCCCCCCCCCCCCCCCCCCCCCCCCCCCCCCCCCCCCCCCCCCCCCCCCCCCCCCCCCCCCCCCCCCCCCCCCCCCCCCCCCCCCCCCCCCCCCCCCCCCCCCCCCCCCCCCCCCCCCCCCCCCCCCCCCCCCCCCCCCCCCCCCCCCCCCTTGTTGTTTGTTATTTGTTATTTATTTATTTATTGTTTATTTATTGTTATTGTTGTTGTTGTTGTGTTGTTATTATTGTGTGTTGTTGTTGTGTTGTTGTTGTTGTTGTTTATTTGTTATTTGTTGTTTGTTGTTATTTATTGTTATTATTGTTGTTGTTATTTATTATTGTTTATTGTGTGTGTTATTGTGTTATTATTGTGTTGTTATTGTTGTTATTGTGTTGTTGTGTGTGTGTTATTTGTTATTGTTATTGTTTGTTATTGTTATGTTATTGTTGTTGTTGTTATTTATTTGTTATTGTTGTTGTTGTTGTTATTGTTATTGTTATTGTGTGTTGTTATTGTGTGTGTTATTATTGTTATTATTGTGTGTGTGTGTGTATTGTGTGTTTGTTGTTTATTGTTGTTGTTATTGTTGTTGTTGTTGTTGTTTGTTATTGTGTGTTATTGTGTTATTGTTATTGTTGTGTGTGTTGTTGTTGTTGTTGTTATTGTTATTTATTGTTGTTGTTGTTATTGTTGTGTTATTGTTATTGTTATTGTATTGTGTGTGTTATTGTTGTTATTATTGTGTGTGTGTTGTGTGTGTTATTGTTATTTGTTATTATTGTTATTATTGTGTGTTATTTATTATTGTTATTGTGTGTGTGTGTGTTATTGTTGTGTGTGTGTGTGTTATTTATTATTGTTATTGTGTTATTGTTAGTATTTATTGTTATTTGTTGTTGTTATTATTTATTTATTGTTGTGTGTGTTATTATTGTTGTGTGTTGTTATTATTGTTATTTATTGTGTGTGTGTGTTGTGTGTGTTATTTATGTTGTTGTTATTATTTTGTTATTTATTGTTATTGTTATTGTTTATTATTGTTGTTATTGTGTTATTATTGTTGTGTGTTATTGTATTATTATTATATTATTGTGTGTTATTGTGTGTTATTGTGTGTGTGTTGTGTGTGTGTGTTGTGTGTTGTTTGTTGTTATTTGTTGTTGTTATTATTATTGTTATTATTGTTATTGTGTGTGTGTGTATTGTGTGTGTTATTATTATTGTGTGTGTGTTATTGTGTGTGTGTGTATTATATTGTGTGTGTGTTATTTATTTTTTATTATTGTTGTGTGTTATTGTTGTGTGTTATATTATTTTATTGTGTGTGTGTGTATTTATTATTGTGTGTGTGTGTTGTTATTTATTGTTGTTGTTGTTATGTTGTTATTGTTATTTATTGTTATTGTTATTGTTGTTTATTGTGTGTTGTTGTGTGTGTTATTGTGTGTGTTGTTGTTATTGTTGTTATTGTTGTTATTGTTATTATTGTTGTTGTGTTTGTTGTTATTGTTGTTGTTATTTGTTGTTGTTTTGTTATTGTTGTTATTGTTATTGTTATTGTTATTATTGTGTGTTTATTTATTGTGTGTTATTGTGTGTGTGTTATTGTGTGTTGTGTGTGTGTGTGTTATTGTGTGTGTGTGTGTGTTGTGTTGTGTTGTTGTTTGTTATTATTATTTATTGTGTGTGTGTGTGTTATTTATTATTGTTATTTATTGTTATTGTGTGTTATTATTGTGTGTGTGTTATTGTTATTGTGTGTGTGTGTGTTATTGTGTTGTTGTTGTTTATTTGTTATTTGTTATTGTTATTATTTATTGTTGTTATTATTGTGTTATTGTGTGTGTGTGTGTTGTGTGTGTGTTGTTGTTGTTGTTATTGTTGTGTTGTTGTTGTTGTTGTTGTTTTTATTGTGTGTGTGTTGTGTGTGTGTGTGTGTGTTGTGTTATTGTGTTATTGTTGTTATTGTGTGTGTGTTGTGTTTGTTTGTTATTTATTGTTGTTATTGTTATTTATTTGTTATTGTTATTTATTGTTGTTGTGTTGTTGTTGTTAGTTATTTATTGTGTGTGTGTGTGTGTGTGTGTGTGTGTGTGTTGATTGTTGTTGTTGTTATGTTATTTATTGTTATTTGTTATTGTTATTGTTATTTATTGTTATTGTTTATTGTTGTTATTATTGTGTATTATTGTGTTGTGTGTGTGTTGTGTTATTTTGTTATTTATTGTGTTATTTATTGTTGTGTGTGTGTTGTGTGTGTGTGTGTGTTATTGTGTTGTTGTGTTGTTGTGTGTTGATTGTTGTTGTTATTGTTGTTATTGTATTGTGTGTGTGTGTTATTGTTGTTATTGTTATTATTGTTGTTATTGTTATTGTTATTATTGTTATTTGTTATTGTTGTGTGTGTTGTTGTTGTTGTTATTGTGTTTGTTGTTTGTTTATTGTTATTTATTGTGTGTGTGTGTTGTTATTGTGTGTGTTATTGTGTGTGTGTGTGTGTGTGTGTGTGTGTGTGTGTTATTGTGTGTGTTATTGTGTTGTGTTGTGTGTTATTGTTATTGTTGTGTGTTGTGTGTTGTGTTTATTGTTTATTATTGTTTATTTATTGTTATTTATTGTTATTGTTATTATTATTGTGTTGTGTGTGTGTTGTGTGTTGTGTGTTATTGTTGTTATTGTTGTTTATTGTTATTTATTGTGTTGTTATTTATTGTGTGTGTGTGTTATTGTGTGTGTGTGTTATTGTTGTTGTTGTGTTGTTGTTGTTTATTTATTTGTTGTTTATTATTATTGTTATTGTTATTGTTATTGTTTATTGTTATTGTGTGTGTTGTGTGTGTGTGTGTGTGTGTGTTGTGTTGTGTGTTATTATTATTGTTAGTTATTGTTATTATTGTTGTTATTGTTATTGTGTGTGTGTGTGTGTGTTGTGTTGTGTGTGTTTATTGTTATTGTTGTTTGTGTGTTTATTTATTTATTATTGTGTTATTTGTTATTTGTTGTTGTGTTATTGTGTGTTGTTATTTATTTGTTGTTGTTGTTATTATTTATTGTTGTTGTTGTTATTGTTGGTATTGTTATTATTATTTATTGTTTGTGTGTGTGTGTGTGTGTTATTATTGTTATTGTTATTGTTGTTGTTATTATATTGTGTTGTGTGTGTGTGTTGTGTTGTGTGTTGTGTGTGTTGTTGTTGTTATTGTTGTTTTATTATTGTTATTTATTGTTATTGTTGTTATTTATTGTTTATTTATTTATTGTTATTATTATTGTTATTTATTGTGTGTGTTATTATTGTTATTGTGTGTGTGTGTGTGTGTGTGTTGTTGTGTGTGTTGTGTGTTATTGTGTGTGTTTATTGTTTATTGTTGTTATTGTTATTGTGTTGTGTGATTGTTATTTATTATTGTTGTTATTGTGTGTGTGTTGTTGTGTGTGTGTGTGTGTGTGTGTGTGTGTGTGTGTGTGTGTTGTGTTGTGTGTGTGTGTTGTGTGTGTGTGTTGTTGTGTTGTGTTGTGTGTTGTGTTGTGTGTGTTGTTGTGTTATTGTTGTTGTTATTGTTATTGTTATTTGTTGTTGTTGTTGTTTGTTTGTTGTTGTGTTATTTGTTTTTATTGTTGTTATTATTGTTATTGTTGTTATTTGTTGTGTTGTGTTGTTGTTTATTTTATTTATTTATTTATTGTTATTGTTGTGTTGTTGTGTGTGTATTGTATTTATTGTTATTTGTTATTATTGTTATTGTTATTGTGTGTTGTTGTGTTGTTGTTATTATTATTATTGTTGTGTGTGTGTGTGTGTTATTGTTATTTATTGTGTTGTGTGTGTGTGTGTGTGTGTGTGTTGTTGTTGTTGTGTTATTTGTTATTTTGTTTGTTGTTATTGTTGTTATTTGTTATTGTTATTGTGTGTGTTGTTATTATTTATTGTTGTGTGTGTGTGTTATTATTGTGTGTGTGTGTGTGTGTGTGTTATTGTGTGTGTGTGTGTGTGTGTTGTGTGTTGTTATGTTGTTATTTGTTGTTATTGTTGTGTGTGTGTGTGTGTTATTTATTGTGTGTGTGTGTGTGTTAGTTTATTTGTTGTTGTTGTTGTTGTTGTTATTATTATTGTTGTGTGTGTGTGTGTGTGTGTTGTGTGTGTGTGTGTGTGTGTTGTGTGTTATTGTTATTGTTGTTATTATTATTTATTGTTGTGTGTGTGTGTGTGTGTGTTGTTGTTGTGTTGTTGTGTGTGGTTATTGTTATTGTTGTTGTTGTTGTTGTTATTGTGTGTGTGTTATTTATTGTGTTATTGTGTGTGTGTTATTGTGTGTTGTGTGTGTGTGTTATTGTGTGTGTGTGTGTGTGTTGTTTTTTGTTATTGTTATTGTTATTGTTATTGTTATTATTATTATTGTTGTTATTGTTATTATTGTGTGTGTGTATTGTTATTGTGTGTTGTGTGTTTTGTTATTATTTGTTGTTGTTATTGTTATTGTTATTGTTATTATTGTGTGTGTGTGTGTGTGTTGTGTGTTGTGTGTGTGTGTTGTGTTATTTGTTATTGTTATTGTTATTGTTATTATTGTGTGTGTGTGTGTGTGTTATTGTGTGTGTGTGTGTGTGTGTTATTGTGTTGTGTTATTTATTGTTATTGTTTATTTATTGTTATTGTGTGTGTATTGTGTGTGTTATTGTTGTGTGTGTGTGTTATTATTATTGTTGTATTGTGTTATTGTTATTATATTGTTGTTGTTATTGTTATTGTTTATTGTTATTGTGTGTGTGTGTGTTGTGTGTGTGTGTGTGTGTGTTATTGTGTGTGTGTGTGTGTGTGTTTTATTGTTATTGTTGTTGTTTTATTGTTATTGTTATTTATTGTTGTTATTATTGTGTGTATTATTTATTGTTGTTATTATTGTGTGTGTGTTATTGTTGTTGTGTTGTGTGTGTGTTATTGTTATTGTTATTGTTATTATTGTTGTGTGTGTTATTGTGTGTGTGTGTTATTGTGTGTGTGTGTGTTTGTTGTTTATTGTTGATTGTTATTGTTATTGTTATTATTGTTGTGTTATTTATTTATTATTGTTATTGTGTTATTGTGTGTATTGTTATTGTGTGTGTTGTTTATTTATTTATTGTTGTTGTTGTTGTTATTTGTTATTATTGTTGTTATTGTTATTGTTGTTATTGTGTGTTATTGTGTTATTATTGTTGTGTGTGTGTTATTGTTGTGTGTGTTGTTGTTATTTGTTATTGTTATTGTTGTTATTGTTGTGTGTTGTGTGTGTGTGTGTGTGTGTGTTATTGTTGTGTTGTGTTATTGTTGTTGTTATTTATTATTGTTGTTGTTGTTGTGTGTGTTGTGTGTTGTGTGTTGTTGTTGTTGTGTGTGTGTTGTGTTGTGTTGATTTTTGTTGTTATTGTTATTATTGTTGTTATTGTGTGTGTGTTATTGTTATTATTTATGTTATTTAGTATTGTTATTGTTGTTATTGTTATTGTTATTGTTATTGTTTATTATTGTTGTGTGTGTATTTATTATTATTATTGTGTGTGTGTGTGTGTGTTGTGTTATTATTATTGTTGTTGTTGTGTGTTGTTATTTGTTATTTATTGTTGTTATATTATTGTTGTGTTATTTATTATTATTGTGTGTGTATTGTGTGTTATTTATTGTTGTGTGTTGTTGTTATTGTTGTTGATTTATTTGTTATTGTTGTTGTTATTGTTTATTGTTTATTGTTATTGTGTTATTGTGTGTTGTTATTGTGTGTGTGTGTGTGTGTTGTTGTGTTGTTGTTGTTATTGTTGTTTATTGTTATTGTTATTGTTATTTATTGTTATTGTGTGTTATTATTGTTATTGTGTGTGTGTGTGTTATTGTTATTGTGTGTTGTGTGTGTGTGTGTGTGTGTGTGTTATGTTTATTGTTATTGTTGTTGTTATTGTTGTTGTTGTTGTTGTGTTGTTGTTGTTGTTGTTGTTATTGTTATTTGTTGTTATTTGTTATTTGTGTTGTTGTTGTGTTGTTGTTGTTGTGTTGTTGTTGTTATTATTTGTTGTTATTTGTTATTGTTATTATTGTTATTATGTTGTTGTTATATTTGTTATTTATTGTTATTATTGTTATTGTTATTATTTATTGTTATTGTTGTTGTTATGTTATTGTTATTGTTATTGTTGTTGTTGTGTGTGTGTTGTTATTTATTGTTATTTATTGTTATTGTGTTGTGTGTGTGTTGTGTGTTGTTGTTGTTGTTTATTGTTGTTATTGTTATTGTTATTGTGTGTGTGTGTTGTGTTGTTGTTATTTGTTGTTGTTGTTATTGTGTGTGTTGTTGTTTGTTGTTGTTGTTATTGTTATTGTTATTATTGTTATTGTTATTGTTGTTGTTGTTGTTGTATTGTTATTTGTTATTGTTTGTTATTATTTATTATTGTTGTTGTGTGTTATTGTTGTGTGTGTGTGTGTGTTATTGTTATTGTGTGTGTGTTATTGTTATTGTTGTTATTTGTTGTTGTTATTGTTATTTATTGTTGTTATTGTTGTTGTTATTGTTATTGTTATTGTGTGTGTGTTGTTGTGTGTGTTATTGTGTGTGTGTGTTATTGTTGTGTGTGTGTGTGTGTTATTGTGTTATTGTTGTTATTGTTGTGTTATTTGTTATTTATTGTTGTTATTGTTTATTGTTGTTGTGTGTGTTTATTTATTATTGTTATTGTTATTTATTGTTATTGTGTTATTGTTATTGTTATTGTGTTATTTATTATTATTGTTATTGTTATTGTGTGTGTGTGTGTGTGTGTGTGTGTTGTGTGTGTTGTGTGTGTGTTGTTATTGTTATTGTTATTATTGTTATTTGTTGTTATTGTGTTATTGTTATTGTGTTGTTTTATTTGTTATTGTTATTTGTTATTGTTATTTATTATTATTGTTATTTATATTGTGTGTGTTAGTTATTATTTGTTGTTGTTATTGTTATTGTTGTTATTGTTGTATTGTTGTTATTGTTATTATTGTTGTTGTTATTTGTTGTTGTTGTTGTTGTGTTATTGTGTTGTGTTGTTTGTTATTTATTGTGTTATTGTTATTATTTATTGTTGTTGTGTTGTTGTTGTATTGTGTGTTATATTTGTTGTTGTGTTGTTATTGTTGTTGTTATTTATTGTTATTTATTATTGTTATTTATTGTTGTTATTGTTATTATTATTGTGTGTTATTTATTGTTGTTGTTGTGTGTTATTATTGTTGTTATTGTTGTTATTGTTATTGTTATTGTGTGTGTGTGTGTTGTTATTGTTGTTGTTGTTGTTGATTATTTATTGTTGTTTATTGTTATTGTGTTGTTGTTGTTGTTGTTATTTGTTATTGTTATTGTTATTGTTATTATTGTTATTGTTGTTGTTATTTATTGTTATTGTTTATTTGTTATTGTTATTGTTATTGTTATTGTTGTTGTGTGTTGTTGTGTTGTGTTGTTTTATTGTTATTTATTGTTATTTATTGTTTATTATTTGTATTGTTATTATTATTGTTATTGTTGTTATTATTTGTTATTTATTGTTATTGTGTGTGTGTTATTGTTGTGTGTGTGTGTGTATTGTTATTGTGTGTGTGTGTATTATTTGTTGTTGTTATTGTTATTGTTATTGTTGTTATTGTGTTGTTGTTATTTGTTGTTGTGTTATTATTATTGTTATTGTGTGTGTGTGTGTGTGTTATTTATTGTTGTTATTTATTGTTGTTATTTATTTATTGTTTGTTATTATTGTTGTTTATTGTTATTTGTTATTGTTTGTTTATTATTGTGTTATTGTGTGTTATTGTTGTTATTGTGTGTTGTTGTTATTTGTTATTGTTATTGTTATTATTATTTATTGTTGTTGTGTGTGTTGTGTGTTGTTGTTGTTGTTGTTGTTGTTGTTGTTTTGTTATTGTTGTTATTGTTATTGTTGTTATTGTTATTGTTATTGTGTGTTATTATTATTGTTATTGTTATTGTGTGTTATTGTGTTATTGTTGTTGTTGTTGTTATTATTGTTATTATTGTTGTGTTATTGTTATTTATTGTTTGTTGTTATTGTTATTTGTTATTATTGTTGTTATTATTGTGTGTTATTGTGTGTGTGTGTTGTGTTATTGTTATTGTGTGTTGTTATTGTGTTGTGTGTGTTGTATTTATTATTTATTGTTATTATATTGTTGTGTGTGTGTGTGTGTTGTGTTGTGTTGTGTTGTTGTGTTGTTATATTTTTATTATTATTTATTATTGTTATTGTGTTATTATTATTATTAGTGTGTGTGTGTTTGTTTATTTATTGTTATTGTTATTTGTTGTTTATTATTATTGTATTATTATATTGTTATTGTATTGTGTGTGTTATTGTTATTGTTATTGTGTGTGTGTTGTTATTGTTATTATTATTATTGTGTGTTATTGTTATTGTTATTGTGTGTGTTGTGTGTGTGTGTGTGTGTGTGTGTGTGTGTGTGTGTGTGTGTGTTGTGTGTGTGTGTGTTGTGTGTGTTTATTGTTGTTGTTATTGTTATTGTGTTATTATATTATTGTTGTGTGTGTGTTGTGTGTGTGTGTGTGTTATTGTTGTGTGTGTGTGTGTGTGTTATTGTTGTGTATTGTTGTTATTGTTTGTTTTATTTATTTATTGTTATTTATTGTTATTATTGTTGTTTGTTATTATTATTATTGTTATTGTTATTTATTGTGTGTGTGTGTATTGTTGTGTTATTATTGTTATTGTGTGTGTGTGTGTGTGTTGTTGTGTGTGTGTGTTGTGTGTGTGTTTATTGTTTGTTATTGTTATTGTTATTATTTATTGTTATTATTGTTATTGTGTTATTGTGTTGTGTTATTGTGTGTGTGTGTGTGTTATTGTGTGTGTGTGTTGTGTTGTGTGTTGTGTTATTTTATTTATTTATTGTTATTATTGTTATTGTTATTTATTGTTATTGTGTGTTATTATTGTTATTGTTATTATTGTTGTGTGTGTGTGTGTGTGTGTGTGTGTGTGTTGTTATTGTTTATTTATTTATTGTTTATTGTTATTGTTATTGTTATTGTTGTGTGTTATTGTTGTGTGTGTTATTATTGTTGTGTGTGTGTTGTTGTGTTATTGTTGTTGTGTTGTTGTGTTTTATTTGTTATTATTATTATTGTTATTGTTATTTGTTGTGTGTGTGTTGTGTGTGTGTGTGTATTGTTGTATTGTGTTGTTGTTGTTGTATTTGTTGTTATTGTTGTTGTTATATTGTTGTTATTGTGTGTTATTGTTGTGTTGTTGTTGTGTGTTATTATTTATTGTTATTGTTATTGTTGTTATTGTTATTTATTGTTATTGTTATTGTGTGTTATTGTGTGTGTGTGTGTTATTGTTATTGTTGTGTGTGTTGTTGTGTGTTGTTGTTGTGTTTATTTGTTATTGTTTATTATTTATTGTGTTATTGTTATTTATTTATTATTGTTGTTGTGTATTGTTGTTGTGTTATTGTTATTGTTATTGTTGTTGTATTTATTTATTGTTGTTATTTGTTATTGTTGTTATTGTTGTTTATTGTTATTTGTGTGTGTTATTGTTATTGTGTTATTGTGTGTGTGTTATTGTGTGTGTGTGTGTTATTGTTATTATTGTTGTTATATTGTGTGTGTTGTTATTGTTGTTATTATTTATTTGTTATTTGTTATTGTTATTTGTTGTTATTGTTATTGTTGTTATTGTTGTGTGTGTTATTGTTGTTGTGTTGTGTTGTTATTGTTTATTTATTTTTATTTATTTATTATTATTTATTGTGTTGTTGTTATTGTGTTGTTGTTGTTATTTATTATTTGTTATTGTTGTTGTTATTGTTATGTTGTTATTTGTTGTTATTGTGTGTGTGTGTTATTGTTATTGTGTTGTGTGTTGTGTGTGTGTGTGTTTGTTATTGTTATTGTTGTTGTTGTTGTTGTTTGTTGTTGTTATTGTTTTTGTTTGTTGTTGTTGTTATGTTGTTGTTATTATTGTTGTTGTTATTTATTGTGTGTTGTGTTGTTATTGTGTGTTGTTATTGTTGTTATTGTTGTTATTGTTATTTATTTATTGTTATTGTTTGTTATTGTTATTGTGTGTTATTATTGTGTGTGTGTGTGTGTTGTTGTTGTTATTATTTATTGTTATTGTGTTATTGTGTTATTTATTATTTGTTATTTATTGTTATATTTATTGTTATTGTGTGTGTGTGTGTGTGTGTGTGTTGTGTTATTGTGTGTGTGTTGTGTGTTAGTTATTTTTGTTATTGTTATTATTGTGTTATTGTTATTGTTATTGTTATTGTTATTTATTGTTATTGTTATTGTGTGTTATTGTTATTGTGTGTGTTATTGTGTGTGTGTGTGTGTGTGTGTGTGTGTTATTGTTGTTGTTATTGTTATTGTTATTGTTATTATTGTTTATTATTATTGTTATTATTGTTGTGTTATTGTTGTGTTTGTTATTGATAATTGTTATTATTGTTATTTGTGTGTGTTATTATTATTATATTGTGTGTTATTGTGTGTATTGTTATTGTGTGTGTGTGTGTGTGTGTGTGTGTTATTGTGTGTTATTATTATTGTTATTTATTGTTGTTATTGTTGTTATTGTTGTTGATTTTATTGTTGTTTATTGTTATTGTTATTTATTATTATTATTTATTATTATTGTTATTGTGTGTGTGTTGTTATTGTGTGTGTGTGTGTTATTGTGTGTGTGTGTGTTGTATTGTTGTGTGTGTTTGTTGTTATTTATTGTTGTTATTTATTGTTATTTATTGTTATTATTGTTATTGTTATTGTGTGTGTTGTGTGTTATTGTGTGTGTGTGTGTTATTATTGTGTGTGTTGTGTGTGTTATTTATTTATTGTGTGTTGTTTGTTATTGTTATTTGTTGTTGTTGTTATTTATTGTTATTGTTGTATTTATTGTGTGTGTTATTTATTGTTGTTGTTATTGTTATTATTGTTATTATTATTGTTATTGTTATTGTTATTTATTTATTGTTGTTGTTGTTGTTGTGTGTTGTTGTTGTGTGTTGTTGTTGTTTATTGTTGTTATATTGTTGTTGTTATTATTATTATTGTGTTATTGTTATTTATTGTTGTTTGTGTTGTGTTGTTATTGTTGTGTTGTTGTGTGTGTTGTTATTGTTGTTGTTATTGTTATTTGTTTGTGTGTTATTGTATTGTTGTGTTATTGTGTGTGTGTGTGTGTGTTGTTGTTGTTGTTTATTGTTGTTGTTATTATTATTGTTGTTATTTATTGTTGTTTATTGTTATTGTTGTTATATTGTGTGTGTTGTATTGTGTGTTATTGTGTGTGTTATTGTGTGTGTGTGTTGTTGTTGTGTGTTATTGTTGTTATTGTTGTGTTGTTATTGTTATTTTGTTGTTGTGTTGTTGTTGTGTTGTTGTTATTGTTGTTTTTATTGTGTTGTGTGTGTGTGTTGTTGTTGTTGTGTGTTGTTGTTGTTGTTGTTGTTGTGTGTTTTGTTATTTGTTATTGTTGTTGTTGTTATTGTTATTGTTGTTGTTATTTGTGTGTGTGTTATTGTGTGTGTGTTGTGTGTTGTGTTATGTTTATTGTTGTTATTGTTTATTGTTGTTGTTGTTGTTATTGTGTGTGTGTGTGTGTGTTATTGTGTTATTGTTGTGTGTGTGTTATTGTGTGTGTGTGTGTGTGTGTTATTGTGTGTGTTTTATTTGTTATTTGTTATTTATTGTTATTGTTATTGTTATTGTTGTATTATTGTGTTGTGTGTGTGTGTGTGTTGTTGTTGTTGTTGTGTGTGTTGTTGTTGTTATTGTTTATTTGTTATTGTGTTGTTGTGTTGTTATTATTGTGTTATTATTGTTATTGTGTGTGTTGTGTGTGTGTGTGTGTGTGTGTGTGTGTGTGTGTGTGTGTTATTGTGTGTGTTATTGTTGTTATTTATTGTTATTGTTATTTATTTATTATTGTTGTTATTTGTTATTATTTGTGTTGTTATTGTTGTGTGTGTGTGTGTTATTGTGTGTGTGTGTTGTGTGTGTGTTGTTATTATTGTGTTATTGTTGTTGTGTTATTATTATTGTTATTGTTGTGTGTGTGTGTGTTATTGTTATTTATTGTTATTGTTGTTTTTATTATTTATTGTTGTTGTTGTTGTTATTGTTGTTATTGTTATTATTTATTGTTATTTTATTATTGTTATTGTGTTATTGTTATTATTGTTATTGTGTTATTGTGTTATTGTGTGTGTGTGTTATTGTGTGTGTGTGTGTATTGTGTGTTGTTGTTGTTTATTTGTTATTGTGTGTGTGTTATTTATTATTGTTATTATTGTTATTATTGTGTGTGTGTGTGTGTGTTGTTGTTATTGTTGTTGTTGTTGTTTGTTTATTGTTGTTGTGTTGTGTTATTATTGTGTGTGTTATTGTTGTTGTGTTGTTGTTTGTGTGTTATTGTTTATTGTGTTATTATTGTTGTGTTATTGTGTGTTGTGTTGTTGTGTTGTTGTTGTTATTTATTGTTATTGTTATTGTTATTGTTATTATTATTATTATTGTGTGTGTTATTATTATTGTTGTTATTGTTATTGTTGTTGTGTGTGTGTGTGTGTGTTATTGTTGTGTGTTTATTTATTGTTTATTTATTGTTATTGTTATTGTTATTGTTGTTATTTATTGTTGTTATTATTATTGTGTGTGTGTGTGTGTGTTATTATTGTTGTGTTGTGTGTGTGTTGTGTGTTGTTTGTTATTGTTATTGTTATTGTGTTGTTATTATTGTTGTGTTGTGTGTGTTTATGTTATTTGTTATTTGTTATTTATTGTTGTTATTATTGTGTGTTGTTGTTATTATTTATTGTTGTTTTGTTATTTGTTATTTGTTATTGTTATTGTGTTATTGTTGTGTGTTATTATTGTGTGTTGTTGTGTGTGTGTTGTGTGTTGTGTTGTTGTGTGTGTTGTGTTATATTTATTGTTGTTGTTTGTTATTGTTTATTGTTATTGTTATTGTGTTGTTGTTGTTGTGTTGTGTGTGTGTTATTGTTTATTGTGTGTGTGTGTGTTGTTGTTATGTTATTGTTATTGTTTGTTGTTATTGTTATTGTTGTTATTTATTGTTGTGTTATTGTTGTTGTGTTGTTTGTGTTGTGTGTTATTATTGTTGTTATTGTTATTGTTTATTGTTATTTGTTGTTGTTGTGTGTTATTGTTATTATTGTTGTGTGTTGTTGTGTGTGTGTGTTGTTATTGTTGTTATTGTGTGTTGTGTTATTGTGTGTTGTTGTTGTGTGTTGTTATTGTTTGTTGTTATTTATTGTTGTTATTGTGTTGTTGTGTGTGTGTGTGTTATTGTGTGTGTGTTGTGTGTGTGTGTGTGTTGTGTTATTGTTGTTGTTGTTTTTATTGTTGTTATTGTTATTTATTATTGTTATTGTGTGTTATTGTTATTTGTGTGTTGTGTTATTTATTGTTATTTGTTGTGTTTGTTGTTATTATTGTTTATTGTTGTTGTTATTGTTATTGTTGTTATTTATTTGTTGTTGTTTATTGTTGTTGTTGTGTTGTTGTTGTGTTTGTTGTTGTTGTGTTGTTGTTGTTGTTTATTTGTTGTTGTTTGTGTTGTTGTTATTGTTGTTGTTGTTGTGTTGTGTTGTTGTGTGTGTTGTTGTTGTTGTTGTGTTGTTGTTTTGTTGTTGTTGTTTGTTGTTGTTGTTTTTTGTTTATTGTTGTTTATTTGTTGTTGTGTTGTTGTTATTGTGTGTGTGTTGTTATTTATTTGTTGTTGTTGTTGTTGTTGTTGTTGTGTTGTTGTTTTGTTGTTGTTTATTATTTGTTATTTATTGTTATTTATTATTGTTATTGTTGTGTTGTTATTGTTATTGTTGTTATTGTTATTGTTGTTTGTGTTGTGTTGTTGTGTTTGTTGTTTATTTATTGTTGTTTATTATTGTGTGTTGTTGTTGTTTGTTGTTGTGTGTTGTTATTTGTGTGTGTGTGTGTTGTTATTGTTGTGTGTGTTGTGTTGTTGTTGTTGTTGTGTTGTGTTGTGTTGTGTTGTTGTGTTGTATTGTTATTTATTGTTATTGTTGTTGTTGTGTTGTTGTTGTTGTTGTGTTGTTGTTTTGTTATTTGTTGTTTATTGTTTATTGTTGTTGTTGTTGTTGTTGTGTTGTGTTATTTATTGTTGTTGTGTTGTTGTTGTTGTGTTGTTATTTGTTTATTTGTTGTTTATTTGTTGTTTATATTTGTTGTTATTTATTTATTTGTTGTTGTTATTTGTTGTGTGTTGTTATTGTGTGTTGTTGTGTTGTGTGTGTGTGTTGTGTGTTGTGTTGTTGTGTTGTGTTGTTGTTGTTGTTGTATTTGTTATTTGTTTGTTGTTATTGTTATTTGTTGTTGTTGTGTGTGTTGTTGTTGTTATTTATTTGTTGTTGTTGTTGTTGTTATTGTTGTTGTTGTTGTGTTGTTGTGTTGTTGTTGTTATTTGTTATTTATTGTTTATTGTTATTGTTATTTATTATTTATTGTTGTTATTGTTGTTGTGTTATTTGTGTGTTGTTGTTGTTAGTTTGTTGTTGTTGTTATTGTTGTTGTTGTTGTTATTGTTTATTGTTGTTATTGTTATTTATTGTGTTGTTGTGTTGTGTTGTTGTTGTTGTTGTTGTTGTGTTTGTTGTTGTTTATTTGTTATTGTTATTTATTTGTGTTATTGTGTGTGTGTGTGTGTTATTGTTATTGTGTGTTTGTTGTGTGTTGTGTGTTGTTGTTGTTGTTGTTGTGTTGTTGTTTATTTGTTGTTGTTTATTGTTATTTGTTATTTATTGTTATTTGTTGTTGTTGTTGTGTGTGTGTTGTTGTGTTTATTTGTTTGTTTGTTGTTGTTATTGTTGTTGTTGTTGTTATTGTTATTTATTGTGTGTTATTATTGTTATTGTTATTGTGTGTTATTGTGTGTTGTTGTTGTTGTTGTTGTTTGTTATTTATTATTGTTATTGTTATTGTTGTTATATTGTTATTGTTGTTGTTGTTGTATTTATTTATTGTTTGTTTGTTTGTGTTATTGTTATTGTTATTGTTGTGTGTTATTGTTGTGTTGTGTGTGTGTGTGTGTGTTATTATTGTGTGTGTGTGTGTGTGTGTTGTGTGTGTGTGTGTATTTGTTGTTGTTATTGTTTGTTATTGTTGTTGTTATTGTTATTGTTGTGTTGTGTGTGTGTGTTATTGTTATTGTTGTTATTATTGTTGTGTTGTTGTGTGTTATTGTTGTTGTTGTTGTTGTTGTTGTTGTGTTGTTTATTGTTATTTGTTATTTATTTGTTATTTATTATTGTTATTGTTATTGTTGTGTGTTATTGTTGTTATTGTTATTATTGTTATTATTATTGTGTGTTGTGTGTGTGTGTGTTGTTGTTTGTTGTTATTGTGTGTTATTTATTGTGTGTGTTGTGTTGTTGTTTGTTTATTGTTGTTGTGTTGTGTGTATTATTTATTGTTATTTGTTATTGTTATTGTTATTGTTATTATTGTTATTTATTGTTATTGTTGTGTGTGTTGTTATTGTGTGTGTTATTGTTATTGTTGTTATTGTGTTGTGTGTTGTGTTGTTATTTATTGTTATTGTTATTATTGTTATTGTTATTGTGTGTTATTGTTATTGTGTGTGTGTGTGTTATTGTGTGTGTTATTTATTGTGTGTGTGTATTTATTTGTTATTGTTGTTTATTGTTGTTGTTGTTGTTATTGTTATTGTTTATTGTGTTGTGTTGTGTGTGTGTGTTGTGTTGTTGTTTGTTTGTTATTGTTGTTATTATTATTGTTATTGTGTGTGTGTGTGTGTTGTGTGTGTGTGTGTGTGTGTGTTGTGT
>NW_024734329.1:0-7500 GCF_018991925.1 Homarus americanus | reverse complement strand
ATTTGTTGTTATTTTTTTATTGTGTGTTTATATTGTGTTATTATTATTTATTTTTGTTATTATTGTGTGTTGTTGTGTTTTTGTTTGTTTATTTGTGTGTTGTTATTGTTGTTATATTGTTTATTGTTATTGTTTATTGTGTGTGTTGTTATTGTTGTGTTATTATTGTTTGTTGTTGTGTTATTTGTTTTTGTTTTTGTTGTTTGTTATTTGTTTGCATTGTTATTTGTTGTTGTATTGTTTTTTATATTGTTGTTATTGTTATTTGTTATTTATTATTATTTGTGTGTGTGTTTGTTGTTGTGTGTGTGTGTGTATTGTGTGTGTTGTGTGTTTATTGTTGTTGTTATTGTGTTTGTTGTTTGTTATTTGTTGTTATTGTTTTATTTGTTGTTTATTTGTTTGTGTGTGTGTTATTGTTGTGTGTGTTGTGTTGTTGTTGTGTTGTTTGTTTATTATTATTGTTATTATTGTTTATTATTGTTGTTTGTTATTGTTGTTGTTTGTTATTGTTTGTGTGTGTGTGTGTGTGTGTGTGTGTGTGTGTGTGTGTGTGTGTGTTTTATTGTGTTTGTGTTTTGTGTGTTGTGTGTGTTATTGTTGTTGTGTGTGTGTTGTTGTTGTGTTATTTATTGTTGTTGTTGTTGTTTGTTGTTTTTGTTGTTGTTGTTATTTTTTATTATTATTTGTTTTGTGTTTGTTGTTATAATTTATTTTATTATTATTTGTTATTTGTTATTATTTGTTATTTGTTATGTGTTTGTTGTGTTTATTTGTTGTGTGTGTGTTGTTTATTGTGTGTGTGTTTGTGTGTTATTGTTGTGTGTGTGTGTGTGTGTGTGTGTGTGTTTTTGTTTGTTTGTTGTTTGTTGTTTGTTGTTATTTGTTATTTGTGTGTTATTATTATTGTTATTATTGTTATTTGTTATTTGTGTTATTTTGTTGTTGTTTGTTTGTTGTTGTTGTTATATTGTGTGTGTGTTGTTGTTGTGTTGTTGTTTGTTGTGTGTTGTTTTGTTTTTATTGTTGTATTATTATTGTGTGTGTTATTGTTGTTATTGTTGTGTGTTTGTGTGTTGTTGTGTGTGTTTTTGTGTTGTGTTTTGTGTGTGTGTGTGTGTGTTGTTGTGTGTGTTGTGTGTTTATTTATTGTTGTTGTTGTTATTGTATTGTTGTTATTGTTGTTTTGTGTTGTGTTGTTATTGTTGTGTTATATTGTGTTGTTGTTTGTTGTTATTTGTTGTTGTTTGTATTTATTTGTTGTTGTGTGTGTGTGTTGTTATTGTTGTTGTTGTTTTTATTGTTTTGTTATTTGTTATTTATTTATTGTGTGTGTTGTTGTGTTTGTTTTGTTGTTTTTTGTTATTTTGTTGTTATTTGTTATTTGTTGTTGTTATGTTATTTATTCTTGTTGTTTTTTATTGTTATGTTGTGTGTGTTGTTATTGTTGTTTCTTTGTTTTGTGTGTTATTGTTGTGTTGTTGTGTGTTTGTGTGTTATTTGTTTTTATTTTTTTTATTGTTTTATTTTATTTATTTATTGTTGTTTGTTTGTTGTTTGTTGTTGTGTTGTTATTTGTGTGTTGTTGTGTTTGTGTGTTATTTGTTTTGTTATTTTTGTTGTTTTTTATTTATTTATTTATTGTTTTGTTATTTATTTTTATTTGTTATTGTTATTTATATTATTGTTTATTATTTATTGTTATTGTGTGTGTGTTGTTGTGTGTTGTGTGTTGTGTGTTGTTGTTGTTGTGTGTGTGTGTGTGTGTGTTGTTTTTATTGTGTGTGTTGTGTGTGTTATTGTTGTGTGTTGTGTGTGTGTGTGTGTTGTTGTGTTTTGTTATTGTTGTTATTTGTTTATTTATTTGTTTGTTATTATTATATTTGTTATTTGTTATTATTGTGTGTTATTTATTTGTTTGTTATTGTTTATTATTTATTGTGTGTGTTGTTTTTTGTGTTTGTGTTGTGTGTGTGTTGTGTTGTTTGTTTGTTGTTTTTGTTTTTATTTTTTGTTGTTTGTTATTGTTATGTGTGTGTTTTTTTGTTATTGTTGTTGTTGTTATTTATTATTGTGTTGTTGTGTGTTTATTGTTGTTATTTTGTGTTGTTATTCATTTTATATTTACATTGTTGTGTGTGTGTTATTGTGTTGTTATTGTTTGTTGTGTGTGTTGTTATTGTTTGTTATTGTGTGTGTGTTGTGTTGTTGTTGTATTTTTTTTTTTATTTTGTTTATTTGTTGTTTTGTTACATTGTTATTGTTATTTTTGTGTTATTATGTATTTGTTTTTATTGTTGTTATTATTGTGTTGTTGTGTGTGTTGTTTCTATTGTTGTTATATTGTTTGTTATTGTTGTTTGTTGTTTATTATTGTTTATTTGTTATTTTATTATTATTTGTTATTTATTTGTTATTATTGTGTGTGTGTGTTGTGTTATATTGTGTGTGTGTTGTTATTGTGTGTGTGTTGTTGTGTGTTTTGTTTGTGTTTGTTTATTTGTTGTTGTTTATTTGTTATTTGTTTATTTTATTTGTTGTTGTTATTTATTTGTTGTTATTTATTTATTTGTTATTTCATTGTTTTTATTTATTATTATTGTTATTTATTTGTATTTATTGTGTGTGTGTTATTATTGTGTGTGTATTGTTGTGTTGTGTGTGTGTTGTGTTGTTATTTTTGTTGTTTGTTGTTTTTGTTGTTATTTTATATTTTTTTTATATTTATTTATTTATTTATTTATTGTGTGTGTGTGTTGTGTGTGTGTGTTATTGTTGTGTGTTATTTGTTGTTGTTGTTGTTGTTACATTTGTTTGTTTTTATTATTTTATTTATTATTTATTGTTATTGTTATTTATTTATTTGTTGTTATTGTTATTTAATTGTTATTATTTATTGTGTGTTGTTGTTGTGTGTGTTATTTATTTTATTTATTGTTATTTATTTATTGTGTGTTATTTATTATTTATTGTGTGTGTTATTATGTGTGTTGTTATTTTTATTTTATTTTTTGTTTGTGTTATTGTATTTGTTTGTTATTATTTGTGTGTTTTTTGTGTGTTATTTATTTATATTGTGTTTGTTGTTGTGTTGTTTTATTGTTTTGTTTATTTGTTTTTATTTATTGTTATTTATTATTTATTTATTATTTATTGTGTGTTGTGTTTTTGTTGTTGTTTTATTTGTTGTTTATTGTTTGTTGTTGTGTGTGTGTGTGTGTTGTTATTGTTGTTTTGTTATTTGTTGTTATTTATTTATTGTTATTTGTTATTTATTTATTGTTGTTATATTATTTTATTATTATTATTTGTGTATTGTGTGTGTGTTGTGTGTGTGTGTGTGTGTTTGTTGTGTGTTATTTTGTTGTTTGTTTTTTGTATTATTTATTTATTTTTTGTGTGTGTGTGTGTGTTATTATATTGTGTGTGTTTTGTTGTTTTGTTATTGTGTTATTTGTTTGTTATTGTTATTTATTTTATTATTATTGTCTGTTTGTTATTGTGTGTGTTGTTTATTTTGTTGTTTATTGTTATTATTATTTGTTTGTGTGTGTGTGTGTGTTGTGTGTGTGTTGTTGTTGTGTTTTGTGTTTGTTGTGTGTTTGTGTGTTTTGTTTGTTTGTTTTGTTGTTGTTTGTTTGTTGTTTGTGTGTGTGTTTGTTATTTGTTTTTATGTTATATTATTTTTATTATATTGTGTTTATTTGTTGTTTATTTATTGTTGTTTGTATTTGTTTGTTATTTTTATTGTGTGTGTGTGTGTGTGTGTGTGTGTGTGTGTGTTATTGTGTGTGTGTTGTTGTGTGTTGTGTTTATTGTTTGTTGTTGTTTATTTATTGTTATTTATTGTTATTGTTGTGTTTATTGTTATTGTGTTATTTATTGTGTGTGTGTGTTGTGTGTTTGTGTGTGTGTGTGTTTGTTGTTATTATTGTTGTGTATTATTATTTGTTTATTTGTTTATTTATTATTTATTGTTTATTGTGTTGTTTGTTATTATTATTGTGTTGTTATTGTTATTATTGTTATTGTTGTGTGTGTGTATTGTTATTGTGTGTGTGTGTGTTTTTTTTGTGTGTGTGTTTTTTTGTGTGTGTGTGTGTGTGTGTGTGTGTGTGTGTGTGTGTGTTGTGTGTGTATGTGTGTGTTGTGTGTGTGTTGTGTGTTTATTTTTGTTGTTGTTGTTTGTTGTTGTGTTTGTTTGTTTTTTGTTATTGTTATTATTGTTTGTTGGTTTATTTTTTGTTATTTGTTTGTGTTGTTTTTGTTATTGTTTTATTTGTTGTTATTTATTTGTTATTTGTTTGTGTGTGTTTTGTTTTGTGTGTGTGTGTTATTTTTTTGTTGTTTGTTTATTTATATTTGTTATTGTTGTGTGTTATGTTTATTTTTGTTGTTATTTTTGTTGTTTATTTATTATTATTTATTGTTTTATTGTTATTATATTATTTTATTTATTGTGTGTGTGTTTGTGTGTGTGTTGTGTTTTTGTTATTATTTGTTTTTGTTTTTGTTATTGTGTTGTTGTTTTTTGTTTGTTATTGTTGTTATTATTTGTTTATTTATTGTTGTTATTGTGTGTGTTATTATTTTTGTGTGTTGTGTGTGTTGTTATTGTGTGTGTGTGTGTGTGTGTGTGTGTGTTGTGTTTGTGTTTGTTGTTTGTTGTTGTTGTTTATTTGTTTATTGTTTGTTGTGTTGTTTATTTGTGTGTGTGTGTGTGTTGTGTGTGTGTGTTATTGTGTGTGTGTGTGTGTGTGTGTGTGTGTGTGTGTGTGTGTGTGTGTGTGTGTGTGTTGTTATTTTTGTTTGTTGTTGTTTTAATTTTATTTATTGTTATTTGATTATTTTTGTTTTTTGTTTATTATTATTATTTATTTGTGTGTTATTATTTATTGTGTGTGTGTGTGTTTGTTGTTATTTGTTGTGTGTGTGTGTGTGTGTTTTGTTGTTGTTGTTATATGTTATTGTTGTTATTTATTATTGTTGTGTGTGTGTGTTTTTTATTGTTGTTGTTGTTATTGTTGTGTTGTTGTTGTGTTGTTGTTTTTGTTTTGTTTTTGTTGTTGTTTGTTATTTTGTTATTATTGTGTGTGTTATTATTGTGTGTGTTGTTGTGTTGTGTTGTTGTGTTGTTTTGTTGTTGTTGTTGTTATTGTTATTGTTTGTGTTATTGTTTATTGTTATTTTTTTTTGTTGTTATTTATTTTTGTGTGTGTTGTGTTGTTATATTGTGTGTTGTGTGTTGTTGTGTGTGTTGTGTTTTGTGTTGTGTGTGTTATTGTGTTGTTTGTTGTGTTTTTGTTTGTTGTTGTTTGTTATTTTTTTGTTTGTTATTTGTGTTGTTGTGTGTGTTGTGTTGTTATTGTTGTGTGTTGTTGTTTGTTGTTGTGTGTTTGTTGTGTGTGTGTGTGTTGTTGTGTGTGTGTGTGTGTGTGTGTGTGTGTGTTGTTATTATTGTTGTTTTGTGTGTGTGTGTTATTGTTTTTTATTTATTATTTTATTATTATATTGTGTTGTTATGTTTTGTTGTTGTTATTTTTTATTATTATTATTTATTTATTATTGTGTTTATTGTTATTATTTATTGTTATTGTTTATTGTTGTGTGTGTGTGTGTGTGTGTGTGTGTTGTTGTTGTATTGTTATTGTGTTGTTGTTGTGTGTGTGTTATGTTTGTGTGTGTGTGTATTGTTTTTGTTTTGTTGGTTGTTGTTATTGTTATTGTTATTTTGTTGTTGTTATTTGTTTATTTATTTATTGTGTTGTTGTTTTTGTTGTTGTGTGTGTGTTGTGTTATTATTGTGTTGTTGTTGTTATTTGTTGTTATTATTTATTTGTGTGTGTTTTGTTTGTGTTGTTGTTTATTGTGTTGTGTTGTTGCATTGTTATATTGTTTTATTTATTTATATTTGTTGTTGTTTGTTTATTTGTTTATTTGTTGTTTGTTATTGTTATTGTTGTTTGTTGTTATTTGTGTGTTGTGTGTTATTGTTTGTGTGTATGTGTTTGTTGTTGTTATTGTTTTGTTGTTGTTATTTATTATTTATTATTGTGTGTGTTGTTGTGTGTTGTTGTGTTGTTGTTGTTGTTATGTGTTTATTGTTTGTTTATTGTTTATTTATTTTGTTATTTGTGTGTGTGTTGTGTGTGTGTGTGTGTGTGTGTTGTTGTGTTGTGTGTGTGTTATTTTATTATTGTGTGTGTGTTGTGTGTTTGTTATTTGTTGTTGTTATTGTTTGTTTTGTTATTGTTGTTATTATTTATTGTGTTGTGTGTGTGTGTTGTGTGTTGTGTGTGTGTGTTTTGTTTGTGTGTGTGTTTATTGTGTTGTTGTGTGTGTGTGTGTGTGTGTGTGTTTGTGTGTTGTGTGTTATTGTGTGTGTGTGTGTGTGTGTGTTTGTTTGTTTGTTTGTGTGTGTTGTTTTTTTTTTTTTTTTGTGTTGTTGTGTTGTGTGTTGTGTTGTGTTTTTTTTTGTGTGTGTGTGTTGTTGTTGTTGTGTGTGTTGTTGTGTGTGTTGTGTTATTGTTGTTGTTGTTTGTGTTGTTGTTATTGTTATTGTTATTTGTTGTTGTTTATTTGTTATTGTGTGTGTGTGTGTGTGTTGTTATTGTTTGTTTGTTTATTGTGTGTGTGTGTGTGTGTGTGTGTGTGTGTTGTGTTGTTTTTGTTGTTTGTTTTTTTGTTTATTGTTGTTGTGTTTGTTTTTGTTGTTGTTTGTTGTGTGTTGTTTGTTGTTTGTGTTGTTTGTGTGTGTGTGTGTGTGTTGTTGTTGTTTTGTTATTGTGTGTTTTTGTTGTTATTGTTATTGTTTGTTTGTGTGTGTGTGTGTGTGTGTGTGTGTGTGTTGTTTGTTGTTGTGTGTTTGTTGTTTGTATTGTGTGTTTGTTATTTGTTTATTGTTATTGTGTGTGTGTGTGTGTGTGTGTGTGTGTGTGTGTGTGTGTGTGTGTGTGTGTTGTTTTTGTGTTTTTGTTTTTGTTGTTTTTTATTGTTGTTATTTATTGTTATTGTTATTATTTATTGATTGTGTTGTTATTGTGTGTTGTTGTTGTGTTGTTGTTGTTGTTTGTTGTTGTGTGTGTGTGTGTGTGTGTGTGTGTGTGTGTGTGTTTGTTTGTGTGTTGTTGTGTGTGTGTGTGTGTGTTTGTTGTTGTTTTTGTTTGTTGTTTGTTTGTTTTGTTGTATTGTGTGTGTTGTGTTGTGTTGTTTTTGTGTGTTTGTTTTGTTATTGTTGTGTTGTTGTGTTGTTTGTTGTGTGTTGTGTGTTATTGTTTTTTTTTATTGTTGTGTGTGTTGTTGTGTTGTTGTGTGTTGTGTGTTTTGTGTGTGTTGTTGTGTGTGTGTGTGTTGTGTGTGTTGTTGTGTTGTTTGTTTTTTGTTGTTTGTTGTGTGTTTGTGTGTGTGTGTGTGTGTTGTTGTGTTTGTTGTGTGTGTGTGTGTGTGTGTGTGTGTGTGTTGTTGTGTGTTGTTGTTGTTGTTGTTATTGTTATTATTGTG
>NW_024734328.1:0-5656 GCF_018991925.1 Homarus americanus | reverse complement strand
TCTCAGGTACACTCTGAACTCTCAGGTACACTTGACACTCCCAGGTACACCTCAGACACCCCCAGGTACACCTCTGACACCTCCAGGCACACCCCAGACACCCCAGGCACACCTCTGACACCCAAGGTACTCCCTCTGACCACCCGTGGTACCCTCCACACCCATGGTACATCTGACACCCCAGGCACACCCCAGACACCCCTATACACCTCCGACACCTCAGGCACACCTGACACCCCAGGCACACCTCCTGACACCCCAGGCACACCCCTGACAATGATCCCAGGCACACCTCCCCAGACACCCAAGGTACTCCTCCTCAATCTCGTACCCTCTGACACTCCATGGTACATCTGACACTCCCAGTACACCTCAGACACTTGTACACCTCCGACACTCCCAGGTACACCCTGACACTCCCAGGTACACCTCTGACAATTTGCAGGCCACCTCTGACAATTTGTACACCCTCCTGACACTCCCCAGGTACACTCGACACTCCCAGGAACACCACCTCTGACACTCCCAGGTACACCTCCGACACTCCCAGGTACACCCCCCACACCCTGCGCACACCTCCTGACACCCCAGGCACACCCTCCTCTGACACCCCAGGCACACCCGACACCCCTGCACACCCGGCACCCCAGGCACACTCTGACACCCCAGGCACATCTCAGACACCCCAGGTACACCTCAGACACCCCAGGTACACCTCAGGCACTCGCCAGGTGCACTCTCAGATACCCCAGGTGCACGTCTGACACTGCCAGTGCAGCCACCCTGCACTGCCAGGTACACCTCAGACACTCCCAGGTACACCCCCAGACACTGCCAGGCACACCTCACACACCTCAGGCACACCTCAGACACCCTAGGCACACCCTCTGATTGGGCCCCAGGCACCTCTGACACCCCAGGTACACCAGACACTCATCGGTACACCTCTGACACCCCAGGCACACCCCAGACACCCCAGGTACACCCCCTGACACCCCAGGTACACCCTGACACCCCAGGTACACCCTCTGACACCCCAGGTACACCTCTGACACCCCTGGCACATCAGACACTCAGTACACGCCTGACACCCCTGGCACTCCCTCCTGACACCCTGTGCCACACCTCAGACACTCCCAGGTACAATCTTTAGACACCACGTACACCTCAGACAATTGAGGCACACCTCTGACACTCCCTGTACACCCCAGACACTCCCAAGTACACCCTCAGACACCTGACGTACACCTCCTGACACCTGAGGTACACTCTGACACCCCCAGGTACACCCCAGACACTCCCCAAGCACACTTCCTACACCCCAGTACACCCCAGACACCCCAGGAACACCTCAGACACTCCCAGGCAGCCTGTGACACTCACAGGTACACCCTGACACCCCAGGCACACCACCAGCTGACACCCCAGGCACACCCCGACACTCCCAGTGGCCTCTGACACTTCCAGGTACACCTCTGACACTTCCAGTTACACCTCTGACACCCTGCAAGTACACCAATGACACTCCCAGGTACAGCTTTTGACCCTCCCAGGTACACACCCCAGACACTCCCCCAGACACCTTGACTCTCCCAGGCACACCTCTGACACTGCCAGGTACACCTCTGACCGTGCCAGGCACACCTCACACCCCCAGGCACACCTCCGATACACCCAGGTACACCTCCTGACACCCCAGGCACACCCCTGTGACACCCCAGGCACACTTCGACACCCCAGGCACACCACTGACACCCCAGGTACACCCCACACCCCCAGGCACACCCCTCAGACAATCCCAGGTACACCCCTTCTGGCACCCTGCACACCCCCTGACACCCCAGGCACACCTCTGGGACAGCCCCAGGTACAACCTGACACCCTGGTGTTCCACCGACACCCCAAGTACACCCCAGACACTCCCAGGTACACCTCTGACACCTCATGTACACCTCTGACACTCCCAGGCCACCCCTCTGACACCCCAGGTACACCTCCGACACCCTGCGTACACCACTGACACTCCCAGGTACACCTTGACACCTCAGGCACACCTCTGACCTCCCAGGCACACCTCCGACACCCCCAGGCACACCCCCTGCACACCCCATGTACACCTCAGACACTCCTGTGGCACACCACTGACACTCCCAGGCACACCTCTGACACCCGAGGTCAACTTGACACTCCCAGGTACACCACAGACACCCCAGGTGCACCTCTCTGACACTCCTTGGTACTCCTGACACCCCAGGTACACCTCGTATACTCCCAGTACACCTCTGACACTCCCAGGTACACTCTCCGACAATTTGGTGAACACCTCTGATATTCCCAGGTGCACCTCTGACACTCCCATGCACACCTCTGACACTCCCTGGAACACCCTCAGACACCCCTGGTACACCTCTGACACCCCAGCACCTCTCGACACCCCAGGTACACCACCGACACTCCCCAGGCACACCACTGACACTTGTACGCCACTGACACCCCTGGCACATCTCTGACACTTCCAGGTAAACCTCTGACACTCCCCAGGTACACCTCCGACACTCCCAGGTACACCACTGACACTCCCAGGTACACCTTGACACTGCCAGGTACGCCTCGACACCCCAGGTACAACTTTGACACTTCCAGGCAGTCTCTCACTCCAAGGTACACCTCAGACACCCCAGTACACCCCAGACACACCCAGGCACACCGCTGACAATTTGCAATACCGCTGACATCCTACACCGCTGACCTCCCAGGTACACCCTGACACGGGTGTACACCTCTCACACCCCAGGTACACCTCAGACACCCCAGGTACAATTCCCCACACCCCAGGTACACCAACAACACACTCCCCAGGTACAGCTTTGAGACTCCCAGGCACACCTTGTGACACACTCTAATGACTCTCCCAGGTACACCTCTCTGAAACCCCAGGTACACCTCTGACACTCCCAGCTACACCTCTGACACTCCTCAGGTACACCTCTGACACTCTCAGGAATACCTCTGACACTCCCAGGTACCTATGACACTCCCAGGTACACCTCTGACACTCCCAGGTACACCTCTCACACTCCCAGGTACACCTCTGACACTCCAGATACACCTCTGACACTCCCAGGTACACCAATCACACTCCCAAGTACAACTCTGACACTCCCAGGTACACCACTGACACTCCCAGGTACTTTTGTTACTATACCACCACACACACACTGATACACTCCCAGTTACACTCCCTATAACTCCCAGGTGCACCTGTGACACTCCCGTGCACCTCTGACACCCCAGGCACCAATCACACTCCCGGTACAACCTTGACACTCCCAGGTACACCACCTGACACCCAGGTACACGTCTGACACCCCAGGTACCATACCTCTGACCCCAGGCACACCTTGACACCTCAGGTACACCACTGACACTCCCAGCTACACCTCCGACACTCCCAGTTACACCCCTGACACTCCCAGGTACACCTCCTGACACTCCCAGGTACACCTCTGGATACCCCAGGTACACCTCTGACACTCCCAGGTACACCGCTGACACTCCCAGGTACACCGCTGACACTGCAAGATACACCTCTGACATTCCATGTACACCTCAGACACTTCGGCAGACCCAAGACACTCCCAGGTACACCTCAGACACTCCCAAGTACACCTCTGACACTCCCAGGTACACCTCTGACACTCCCAGGTACTCCTTGACGCTCCCAGGTACTCTCCGACACACCCAGGAACACCTCTGACACTCCCAGGTACACCTCTGACACTCCCAGGTACACCGCTGACACCCAGGTGACACCCCAGGACACTGCCAGGTACACCTCAGACACTACCAGGTACACCTCAGACACTCCCAGGTACAGCCTCAGACACTCCCAGGTACACCTCTGACACTTCCAGGTACACCCCTGACACTTCCAGGTACACCCCCTGACACCTATTTACACCTCTGACACTCCCAGGAACACCACGACACCTGAGGTCACCTCTGACACTCCCAGGTACACCTCTGATACGCCCAGGTACACCTCGGGCACTCCCAGGTACACTTATGAAACTTCCAGGTACACCCTTGACACTTCCAGGTACACCCCTGAGACTTTCAGGTACACCTCTGACACTTCCAGATACACCTCTGACACTCCCAGGTACATCAATCACACTCCCAAGTACAACTCTGACACTCCCAGGTCAACCACTGACACTACCAGGTACACCTCTGACACTCCCAGGCACACCTCTGACACTCCCAGGTACACCTCTGACACTCCCAGGTACACCTCTGATACGCCCAGGTATACCTCTGACACTCCCAGGTACACCGCTGAAACTCCTAGGTACTCCGCTGACACTGCAAGATTCACCTCTGACATTCCATGTACACCTCAGACACTTCCAGGTAGACCTCAGACACTCCCAGGTACACCTCTGACACTCCCAGGTACACCTCTGACACTCCCAGGCACACCTCCTGACATTCCATGTACACCTCAGACACTTCCAGGTACACCTCAGACACTCCCAGGAACACCTCAGACACTCCCAGGTACACCTATGACACCCCCAGGTACACCTCTGACACTCCCAGGTACTCCTTTGACGCTCCCAGGTACTCCTCCGACACTCCCAGGAACACCTCTGACACTCCCAGGTAAACCTCTGATACTCCCAGGTACACCTCAGACACTGCCAGGTACACCTAAGACACTGCCAGGTACACCTCAGACACTACCAGGTACACCTCAGACACTCCCAGGTACACCTCAGGCACTCCCAGGTGCACCTCTGACACTTCCAGGTACACCCCTGACACTTCCAGGTACACCCCAGACACTTCCAGGTACACCTCTGACACTCCCAGGTACACCAATGACACTCCCAGGTGCACCTGTGACACTCCCAAGTGCACCTCTGACACTCCCAGGCACACCTCCGACACTCCCAGGTACAGCTCCGACACTCCCAGGTACACCTCTGACACTCCCAGGTACACCTCTGACACTCTCAGGAACACCTCTGACACTCCCAGAGTACACCTCTGACACTCCCAGGTACACCTCTAACACTTCCAGGTACACCTCTGACGCTTCAGGTACACCCCTGACACTCCTAATTTACCAATGACACTCAGGTACACCTCTGACACTCCTTGGTACACCTCTGACCTCCAGGTACGCAATGACACACTCCGGTACCTCTGACACTTCAGGTACACTGACGCTTCAGGTACACCAATGATGCTCAGGTATACCGTGACACTCCCAGGTACACGCTGACACTGTCAGGTACACCTCAGACACTGCCAGGTACATCTCAGACCTCCCAGATGAAAACTCAGACACTTCCAGAACCCCTCAGACACTCCCAGGTGCTGTGACACTCCAAATTGCACCTCTGACACTCCCAGGCACACCTCCGACACTCCCAGGTACACCTCCGACACTCCCAGGTACACCTCTGACACTCCCAGGTACATTCTCACACACCCAGGTACACCTTTGACACTCCCAGGTACACCTCTCATACTCCCAGGTACACCTATGACACTTCCAGGTACCCCTCTGATACTCCCAGGTACACCAATGATACTACCAGGTACAGCTCTGACACTCCCAGGCACACCTCTCATACTCCCAAGTACA